>NC_083580.1:262500-300000 GCF_027579695.1 Neoarius graeffei | reverse complement strand
AAAAAATTCATGAAGTCGTTGCTACTCCATACTGCAGGTGTGCATGTGTCTATAGTGGACTTATTCCTGGTTAATTTTGCTTCAGTATTAAATAGGAATCTAGGATTAGTTTGTTGTCTTCTATTAGGGAGGAGAAATACGCTGATCTAGCAGCACTAAGAGCTTTTCTATACTTCAGGAAGCTCTCCTTCCACGCTAATTGGAATCTGACCAGTTTTGTTTGACGCCATGTATGTTCTAATTTTTGAGTGGTCTGTTTTAAAGTGTGAGTGTCATCATTATACTAGGGTGCTAATTTTTTCTCTCTAATTAGTTTTCTTCTAAGTGGAGCTACATTCTCTCTCTCTCTCTCTCTCTCTGATTGGTGTATGAATGTTGCTTGTTGCCATGCTGATAGCGCTGGTGTGTAATTGGTTGTATTAACCTCATGATTATATGAAAGGATTTCCTGAGCTCTGATTGGCTCAGGCTGCATTCCAGTGGATTTTCTCCTTCCTACTTCTTTGCTTTTTTAACATTTCCTACCTCAAGCAACTCAGTCCTGTCAAGTTACCCCCCAGTCATGCAGAGAGAGAGAGAGAGAGAGAGAGATTTGACTTTAGGAAGGCCTTTGATTCAGCTTGTCATGATGGTCTTTTTCTAAAACTAATCCAGAATGGAATTGGAGGGAAAACATATGACATCATCAAAGACATAAAAACAGTAAAAATTAAAAACTACAGAACATGTTACTTCAGACATGCCAAAGGAATTCGACAAGGAGGTTGTCTCAGCCCAATGCTATTTAACTTATATAACTTTCTAGTGATGCATAGATCAAGAAAATTGTCCAATATTCTACTGAGATAGAGGAAGCTGAAATAGTCAGATTTTACTTTTTGCAAAAAATCAGAAATGGAGAAATCTGCTCATAAAATGTACGACATTATGCTGTTCTCTGAATATAAGCTGCTGCCTTCTGGTCGTAGGTACTTGGTACCAAAATGTAGGACGAACAGATTTAAAAGTTTATTTGTCACTGTAACTATTGGCCTCATAAACAACAGTCTGTCATGATCAGTCTCCCTGTAATGTCTGTGCACCTTGTTTTCATTGTGATTGTATGCTGTATGTTTTGTTGTATTGTGTTTTATTCTCTGCAAGGTGTACAACAAATTGCCCCTCACGGGGATAATAAAATTTACTACTACTACTACTACTACTACTATTAATTTTTTAGAAATGAATATTTAAAAAGGTATTAAAAAGAAATTTGGGGTGCATATTTATTCTGGTTTCACAGATGTACACGTCAAATTTTTTCACTGTACCTTTATAGGAACATGTTATAAACATATTTACAAAATGTAGATTTTTTTTACAGGATTTTTCCTCTTGTATTCTCCTTTTATTTTCTCCTCAGTCCACTGTTCAAAAGTTCCAAAATTCTAAAGTTCCATGAAAATGTTGTCTATAGTTCATGAACAGGGGTGTAGCTGGGGAGGGAGGGGGGGGGGGAGTCCTGGGGTGCCCGTGACCCCCCCTTTGTTGGACCATACATTTTTTCAATAGCTGCATAAGAATATTAGAAAAGCAGTTCTGTAATTTTTCTAACATTTTTTTTAAAACTAGATTGTCACCTCAGCCTCATTAGGGTTTCTATAACCTTGTACAGACTTCCTGTGGTTTGGGTGTGAAAACCCAGTTCTGCGCAAGTGCAACACAATCGCACTAGAAAGCACGGTCAAGCTGCCAGTGTAACTGCGGTCTTTTTAGTTGTGAATTATGAGTATTTCCTCTTGTGTTAATAATTCACCATCTCAAAACAAGCAAAACTTTCCTCCTCCTTTCAACATGAAGAGAGGTAAGCAATTTATATATATTTTTTCCATCAAAGTTGCATTTTGTGGCTTCGAAGCTAAGTTTTAGTGCCGTTTCTAGAACACATCAAGAAAACATGCAAGAAACAGCAATAATGGAAGAGCCAGTTTCTAAGATACCTAAAACTAGCAATGGTAATTATTTTTTGTTGCATATTTTTCATAGTTCTATTCTAGTACTAAGTCAATTTTTTATGATAAAACAGACTCAAAACAAGATGCATCATTGCCTTCAGCAGACCAAGAAACACCAGCCCAAGCGGCAGTTGCTGGTGAGTGAGCTTGGTTTGCTTATGCTATGATTGCTGTTGTTTGGTTTGATAGAATTAGCCCAAAACATTAGTACGGTCAGTAAGCTCAACCATTCTTTTTGGTCAATGTAGGTGTTCTTGATTTGCCAGATGAAATAATTTTGAAGATTATGAAACACCTACCGCTCTCGGCAGTGTTCCATAGCTTGTCGAGTACCTGCAAAAGGCTGCTGCAGCTATCTCACACGGCCGTGTTATGGAAATGTTTCACCTTAGAAGACACAGGACATCCTCCTTTCTAAATCATCCATGGTTTTAAGAGCATTTTTGAGAGGCATTGTACTCATTTTCACCATCTTTATTTTAACGACAATTTTGAACAACATTTCACCTTTCAGTTTAGTAAATTCAATCTTACACAAACATTGGGAAATTGCTCAAACCTTGTTATTTTAGATTTGTCGACAAACTTTCTAATAGAAGACATTTCTTTTGTAATACATTTAGTGCATTTGAAAGAGTTGTATTTAGAGTATAGCTGTAATGTAAATGATGTAATTGCCACAAACATTCTGAGCAACCGTAGTTATTTGCAAGATCTGGAAACAGTTTATGAATGTGCAGATAGTTTGATTCAGAACAGCTGATTGCTATTGCATTAAGCCACCCAAGTCTTCGTATTTATAAGATAGACTGCTGTGCCAATGTTGATATTGTATCAGCTTTGGCTATTTTGCACTCTCCACAGTTGTCACTGTTCGAGATTTGCATGATGCCAAATTTAGATTGCCATTCTTTACAAGAATGGGCTTCCTTAGAAAACATGTTTGAGGAACTAAGACTGTGCTAAACAAGTGGAGTGGGCAGTAGTGTTGTCCAAACTTAACATGCATGTCAAACATTTGCTTTTGATATGAGCCATGGTTATATGGAAAGACAAGACAACAAGAGTAGAGAGATCTGCATCGGTTGACTAGGGTAAGATGTTAAATACACCACCGTGCTGCCCAGGTAATGATCTTTCAGGAAAAAAAATTTTAAAAAGGGAACAAATCCAATTTTTTTCCCCTCCTAGAACTGCCACCTTATTGTGGTGGAGGGGTTTGTGTGCTTGAATGATCCTAGGAGCTATGTTGTTGGGGGCATTATGCCCCTGTCAGGGTTTCCCAAGGCAGACAGGTCCTAGGTGACAGGCCAGACCAAGAGCAGTTCACCAAAACCCCTATGGAGAAAAAATCAAGGACCGTGACGTCGCCCGGTATGACGCAGCCGGGGCCCCACCCTGGAGCCAGGCCCGGGGTTGGGGCTCGTATGCGAGCGCTTGGTGGCCGGGCCTTTGCCCATGGGGCCCGGCCGGGCTCAGCCCAAAGAGGTGACATGGGCCTGACCTCCTGTGGGTTCACCACCCACAGAGGTAGCAGTAGGGGATTGGTGCAGTGTGGATTGGGTGGCAGTCGAAGGCAGGGGCCTCGACGACCTGATCCCCGGACACAGCGGCTGGCTGTTGGGACATGGAATGTCACTTCGCTGGGGGGGAAGAGCCTGAGCTTGTGCGGGAGGTTGAGAGGTACCGGCTAGAGATAGTCGGGCTCACCTCCATGCACAGCTTGGGCTCTGGAACCCAGCTCCTCGAGAGGGGCTGGACTCTCCACTTCTCTGGAGTCACCCGTGGTGAGCGGCGGCGGAGTTTACCCCAGTGAACGAGAGGGTCGCCTGTCTGCGCCTTCGGATTGGGGAGAGGGCTCTTGCTGTTGTTTGTGCCTATGGGCCAAATAGCAGTATAGAGTATCCGGCCTTCTTGGAGTCCCTGGGAGAGGTACTGAGGGGTGCTCAGACTGGGGACTCCATTGTGCTACTGGGGGACTTCAATGCTCATGTGGGCGATGACAGTGACACCTGGAGGGGCGTGGTTGGGAGGAACGGCCTCCCCGATCTGAACCCGAGTGGTGTTTTGTTATTGGACTTCTGTGCTAGTCACGGTTTGTCCATAACGAACACCATGTTCGAGCATAGGGGTGTCCATAAGTGCACGTGGCACCAGGACACCTTAGGTCGGAGGTCGATGATCGACTTTGTAGTCGTTTCATCTAATCTCCGGCCCTATGTCTTGGACACTCGGGTGAAGAGAGGGGCTGAGCTGTCAACTGATCACCACCTGGTGGTGAGTTGGAACCGCTGGCGGAGGAGGAAGCTGGACAGACCTGGCAGGCCCAAACGTATGGTGAGGGTCTGCTGGGAATGTCTGGCCGAGCACTCTGTTGGGGAGGTCTTTAACTCCCACCTCCAGGAGAGCTTTTTCCAGCTTCCGAGGGAGGCGGGGGACATTGAGTCTGAGTGGACCATGTTCTCTACCTCCATTGTGGACGCAGCTGTTCAGAGCTGTGGCCGCAAGGTCTCAGGTGCCTGTCGTGGTGGTAATCCCCGAACCCGGTGGTGGACACCGGAAGTAAGGGATGCTGTCAAGCTGAAGAAGGAGTCCTATCGGGCCATGTTGACCTCCGGGACTCCTGAGGCAGCTGACGGGTATTGGCAGGCCAGGCGTGCTGCAGCTCGGGCAGTTGCGGAGGCAAAAACTTGGAACTGGGAGGAGTTTGGGGAGGCCATGGAGAAGGACTATCAGTCAGCCTCGAAGAAATTCTGGCAAACCGTCCGGCGCCTCAGGAGGGGGAAGCAGTACTCTGCCAACACTGTTTACAGTGCGGGTGGGGAGCTGTTGACCTCGACTGGGGACATTGTCGGGCAGTGGAAGGAATACTTTGAGGATCTCCTCAATCCCAACGTCATGTCTTCCACTGAGGAGACTGAGGCTGATGACTCAGAGGTGGACTCGTCCATTACCCAAGCCGAAGTCACTGAGGTGGTTTGCAAGCTCCTCGGTGGCAAGGCACCGGGGGTGGATGAGATCCGCCCTGAGTATCTCAAGTCTCTGGATGTTGTGGGGCTGTCTTGGTTGACACGCCTCTGCAACATCGCGTGGCGGTCGGGGACAGTGCCTCTGGAGTGGCAGACTGGGGTGGTGGTCCCTCTTTTTAAGAAAGGGGACCGGAGAATGCGCTCCAATTATAAGGGAATCACACTTCTTAGCCTCCCAGGGAAGGTTTACTCCAGGGTACTGGAGAGGAGAATTCGACCAATAGTCGAACCTCGGATCCAGGAGGAACAATGCGGTTTTCATCCTGGTCGCGGAACACTGGACCAGCTCTATACCCTTCATAGGGTGCTTGAGGGTTCATGGGAGTTTGCCCAACCAGTCCACATGTACTTTGTGGATCTGGAGAAGGCATTCGACCGTGTCCCCCATGGTATTCTGTGGGAGGTGCTTCGGGAGTATGGGGTTCGGGGCTCTTTGCTAAGGGCTGTCTGGTCCCTGTATGAATGGAGCAGGAGTCTGGTTCGCATTGCCGGCAGTAAGTCAGACCTGTTCCCAGTGCATGTTGGACTCCGGCAGGGCTGCCCTTTGTCACCGGTTCTGTTCATAATTTTTATGGACAGAATTTCTAGGCGCAGCCAGGGGCCGGAAGGAATCCTGTTTAGGAACCACAGGATTTCATCTCTGCTTTTTGCGGATGATGTTGTCCTGTTGGCTTCTTCAAACCAGGACCTTCAGCATGCACTGGGGCAGTTTGCAGTCGAGTGTGAAGTGGCTGGGATGAGAATCAGCACCTCCAAGTCCGAGGCCATGGTTCTCGACCGGAAAAGGGTGGCTTGCCCTCTCCAGGTTGGTGGAGAAGTCCTGCCTCAAGTGGAGGAGTTTAAGTATCTCAGGATCTTGTTCACGAGTGAGGGAAGGATGGAGCGTGTGATCGACAGACGGATCGGTGCAGCCTCTGCAGTGATGCGGTCGCTTTACCGGTCCGTCGTGGTGAAGAAGGAGCTGAGCCAAAAGGCAAAGCTCTCAATTTACTGGTCGATCTATGTTCCGACTCTCACCTATAGTCATGAGCTTTGGGTAATGACCGAAAGAACAAGATCGCGGATACAAGCGGCCGAAATGAGCTTCCTTTGCAGGGTGGCTCGGCGCTCCCTTAGAGATAGGGTGAGAAGCACAGTCACTCGGGAGGAGCTCGGAGTAGAGCCGCTGCTCCTCTGCATCGAGAGGAAACAGCTGAGGTGGCTCGGGCATCTTTTTCGGATGCCTCCTGGACGCCTCCCTGGGGAGGTGTTCCAGGCATGTCCCCCCGGGAAGAGGCCCCGGGGAAGACCCAGGACATGCTGGAGGGACTATGTCTCTCGGCTGGCCTGGGAACGCCTCGGTGTTCTTCCCGAGGAGCTGGCCGAGGTGTCTGGGGAAAGGGAAGTTTGGGCTTCCATGCTTAGACTGCTGCCTCCGCGACCCGGTCCCGGATAAGCGGAAGAAGACGAGACGAGACAAATCCAATTTCACTCTTGGAGGAGATAAAATTTGTTCAATGACAAATTATAATTACCTGGGCCTGACAGGTTCATCAACATGTCAGTTTGAATTAGCAATAAAAGACATATTACACAATTACAAAATCATTATATAAACTTAACTCTCCAATTAGACTGTGGCTGAAAATCTTCACCCTACCCCAAACCCAGTTCTGTCATTAAACCCATCCTGTTCTATGGGAGTGAAATCTGGAGCACCAAGTAACAAACAAATGATGAATTATGGGACAAAAGTCCAGTGGAGACATTCCATGGTGAATTTTGTAAGAGCTTTCTGGGAATGCACAGGAAGGCCTGTAATCGAGCTCACAGAGCAGAACTCAGGAGATTCCCTCTCTTCACAGAAACGCAGAAAAAACTTCGACAGTTTGGTGTCTTTCTATTGTCAAACCCAGATGAACACCATTACAGCACCCTTTTACAAAGATAGAAACTCCCAGAGAGACAGAAAGAGAGAGAGAGACCCTTTTGAATATTTGACTAAAAGAAACATAATCTAAACCCCTTGGACATGAATCAGGCAAAACTCAAACAAACTTAGAAAACAACATAAAATGAATCTCATTGGTTCTGACTAAATAAAACTGAACAAACACACAAATTAAACTGCTTTTGAAAAATAAAATCTCATTATGAACGGGCTGACAGAAATGAAAGACTGCCAAAGGAAATGATGAATCTGATCCAGGCTCAGTGAGCACACGCTGGCCACAGAGAGGAGGAGACACAGACCCACCTGTCTCCTGAGGAGGACACACTGTGCCTACAGTGCACTGAGGGTGAGGTAGAGGAGGAGATACTTCACTGATGAAGTCTCAGAGACGTCACTGAGTGAAATAACTACACCTCAGTTAGAAATATAGAGTTCCAAAAATTCAGACAGATTATACCCAGATTCTGGCTACTGAAAGATGACAAGCTCCATATTTATTGGGAGACCCACACTGTGTCCAGCTGCATAGAGCCTGAGGTCACATCACACACTGAGGAAGTGAGAGAGCCTTCAATCTGTAGTGTATTCTCTTTACTTTCACTCATTATTATCACTATTAGAACAACAACATACTGTTTATTCATCTCATCTCATCTCATTATCTGTAGCTGCTTTATCCTGTTCTACAGGGTCGCAGGCGAGCTGGATCCTATCCCAGCTGACTACGGGCGAAAGGCGGGGTTCACCCTGGACAAGTCGCCAGGTCATCACAGGGCTGACACATAGACACAGACAACCATTCACACTCACATTCACACCTACGCTCAATTTAGAGTCACCAGTTAACCTAACCTGCATGTCTTTGGACTGTGGGGGAAACCGGAGCACCCGGAGGAAACCCACGCGGCATACTGTTTATTATTATTATTATTATTATTTATTTTTTACAGACATTGTATTCAGAGATAATGCATTATTGTGTTTAAAAACTCATTTGAAAAATTTGAATTTGAGAGAGAGAGAGAGAGAGAGAGAGAGAAAGAAATTGGGAGAGATCAAGAGACAGATGGAGGACAAACAGTGAGAGATAGACAGGGGAAGTGTGTCTTACTGTTTCTGTGCCTCAGTGTCTCAGTGTCTTTAACAGACATGTTTGGATATATTTACATGTACACTCACTGGCCACTTTATTAGGAACACCCATCCACACGCAGCTGTTTTCTGCAGTTCTGTAACCAGCCGATCCCTCGACAGCAGCACAATGCATCAAATCACACAGATACAAATCAAGAGCTTCGGTTAATGATCACAATGTTCAAACATCAGAACGGGAAAAATTGTGATCTCACAGTGAAGTGTGACTTTCTTTCTCTCACTGTGGTCTGGGTGTTGGTTTGAGCCAGATGGACTGGTTTGAGTATTTCAGAAGCTGCTGATCTCCTTCCTGGGGTTTTCACACACAACAGTCTCTAGAGTTTACACAGAATGGTGCAGAAAACAAAAAACACTGAGTGAGTGAGCGACAGTTCTGTGGGTGGAAACAAACGCCTTGTTGATAAGAGAGGGTCAGAGGGGAATGGACAGATTGGTTTGAGCTTTTTTGCCAGGAAGGATATAGTAACTCATATAATCACTCTTTACAACCGTGGTGAGCAGAAAAGCATCTCAGCATGAAACAGGAGAAGAACACATTGGGTTCCACTCCTGCAGCCAAGAACAGGGATCTTAGAACCAACAACACGTTCCTATTAAAGTGGCCGGGGAGTGTATACCCAGATCAAAGCAGAAATAAATAGATAGAAACTTTTCACCTTCAGAAACAGATTCTTTCTGTAACACAAGTTTAATGTAAATAAAATATCCTCGTCACTGAGAGACAGGTTACTGTCCCTGAGCCATCACACACACACACACACACACACACACACACACACACACACACACACACACACACACACAGAGTTAATCCTGGCTGAGAGGACTGTGTGTGTGTGTGTGTGTGTGTGTGTGTGTGTGTACAGTGGAGGCTTTAATTATCTAAATGATGTAATTACAGCCTCCTAATTACACACACACACACACACACACACACACACACACACACACACACACACACACACACACACAGAGGGACAGCATTAACAAAAAGCTGCTACTGAGCTGTGTAATTGCAATGTTGTGTTATTTTAAAATTACACTTTAATACATCACGACACATTATTTATTATTCTCTCTCTCTCTCACACACACACAAAACTTATTTATATTAATGTGTGTTACTTAAATGAGTGCTCTGCATTAATGCACTGTTAATAAACTCAAAATGTGGTGATGCTGTAATTTGCTCATAACACACCATGAAACACCCCACATTAGTGTTAAACGATGTAAGACAATGTTTACTGTAAAGAGTGCTGTACAAATAAAACTGACAACTTTCAAATGTTCTGATTATTATTATTATTATTATTAAAGTACTGCACTTTAGAGGGCATTAGGTGACTCTTATTACTATTAATAGAGTGTTGTACAGATGTGTGTGTTATTACAGCAGTAGTATGTTGTACAGATGTGTGTGTTATTGGGGGAGGGGTGTGTTATCTTTAACACTTTTTAGTTTGGTTTGTGATCTCTCTAATCCCACTGAGCTTAGCAAATAAATGTGTTCTTCTGTCTTCTTTTTAGACATTCTTTTAGTGGTCCAGGGCCATTTGTGTGTGTGTGTGTGTGTGTGTGTGTGTGTGTGTGTGTGTGTGTGTGTGTGTGTGTGTGTGTGTGTGACCTCTCTCATCCTTCAATTCTGTCTCCACTAATGGGTCAGTGTCTCTCTGTTTAATAAGTGAGTGTGTGTGTCAATCATGTATTTGTAAAGCCCACACACATACTGCTCATGCTACACACACACACACACACACACACACACACACACACACACACACACACATACACAGGTGGGTTTCTTCACAGTTAATCAACCTGATCTCTTCTTGACCCCGCCTCTCATATATTAACCCCATTTGTTGTAAATTATCCCCACTTCTCATACAATAACTCCACCCCTTGGATATTAACCCAACCCTCATATGTTAACCCCACCCCTCATATTCAGTTCAATTAAATTTTATTTATAAAGAGCGTTTAACTACAGACTGATACAAACAGCTTTACAGAAATGTGGATGTTGATTTAATTTTCAATCCCTAATGAAGAAGCCAGAGGTGATGGTGGTGAGAAAACCCCCCTGAGATGACACGAGGAAGAAACCTTGAGAGGAACCAGACTCAAAAAATAAATCATTACAGTGAAGAGGTGTAGAAGAGTAAAGACACACAGTACTGAGTGTGTGTACAGGATGCTCAGCATGAGCAGATTGTGAAGAAGTGTCTTGGAATAAAAATAGTCTTTATGAAAATGCAAATGTGAATATAACTTCATATATTAACTCCACCCCTTGTATTATTAAACCACATATGCATGTCCAGGTTTTTAAGACTTTTACACTGTTTCATTTTCCATATCTGTTCATATCTGAATGGAGCTGAGATGAATCATGTAATTGTGTATCATCAGTGTCAAAGTGACATCTAACATCACCCTCTCGCTTTCATTTATCTCCCAGATCCTAGAAAAGGCTGTAGTTATACTTACCTACATAGAAATATCCATCCATTCATTTTCTACTACATATCCAATCCAGGCCACAGGGGCAGGGGTCTCTGAAGTGATGCCCAAACCCCCCTATCCACAGCCACCTCCTCCAGCTCCACTGGGGGATGCCAAGGCGTTCCCAGGACATACTGTATAATGCCTCCAGCATGTCCTGAGTTTGCCCCAGGGTCTCCTCCCAATTGGATATGCCCAAAATACCTTCCCTGAGTGGCGTCCGGGAGGCATCCAGACAGATGCCTGAAAAACCTCAGCTGGCACCTTTCAATGTGAAGGAGCAGCAACTGTACTTTGAGCCCCTGCCAAATGTCCAAGCTCCTCACCCTATGTCTAAGGCTGAGCCTCAATATTCTGTAGAGGATGCTCATTTCTACTGCTTGTATCCACAGCCTGTTAGGACTGGGACTGTTTTGGCCTCTAGAGGCCGCTGTTATTTCCTTATCTTGTCATGTTTGTTTTGGCCTCTAGAGGCCGCCACTGTTCCTGTGTTTTGTGTTTGTGTTGATTGCCTGTTTGTCCTCAATAGTGTCACCTGTTTCCCATTTAGTTTTGTGTATATATACTCCCTCAGTTTGTTCCCTAGTCACGGAGTCTTTGTACTACCTGTGGTTTGTTTCCTCTGTCTCGTGTACCTTGCTTATGCTCTTGTATTTTTTGGTATTTTGTTTTCTTTGGATTTGTTCTACCCTTTTGGATCTTCTGAACGTTTTGCATTTTGCCTTTTCTTTTCTTTGGACTTTGTACTACCTTTTTGGATCTTCTGAGCATTTTGTATTTTGCCTCTTCTTTTCTCATTTTTTGGACTTTGAACCTTTGGATTATACTTTTTGTTTTTTTGCCCCGGATTGTATATAGCAGGGGTGTTCAAATTGATCCATAAAGGGCCGTGTGGCTGCAGGTTTTCATTCCAGCCATGCAGCAGCACACCTGACTTGGCTCATTCAATCAACTGAACTGTCTTCACACAGTCAAATACTTGCAGCCACACCCACCCTTGATTAAAGGGTGGGTGTGTCAGTTGATTGAATAAGCCAAATCAGGGTGCTGCTGCATGGCTGGAATGAAAACCTGCAGCCACACGGCCCTTTATGGATCAATTTGAACACCCCTGGTATATAGTGTATATATTGTAAATAAACTGTTTTTTGATACTCTACTTTCGCCTCACGCCTCTGCACTTGAGTCATTCCCTTGGTGGCCTAGTGGGGGTTTGCTGGATCACTACACCAGCGATCCGGGTTCGATTCCCAGCAAAACCCTAACAGAAAGACTCCGTCATGACCTACTCAGCAGAGGCATCTTCAACGGTCTACCTGGCTAACCTTCAGGGAATTATGGCTTCTTTAACACACTTCGGAGCTACCATGGACACTCGTGGACGTACACTTGCAAGCCAACGTGAGGCCCTTGCTCGCCACGAGGTACTGCTTCAGCAAATTGGGAAAACCCTAGCACAGCTGACTCCTCTGCCTGCATATCCTGATCCGGCATCTGCTCCCGCTCCAGTGCCTCCCGCCACGCTGCCTCCTTCACCTCGCGAACCCAGCCTTCCTGCACCACAGAGGTATGACGGCAAGCACGGTGAGTGCCAGGAGTTCCTTACCCAGTGCCAACTCACCTTTGAGCTCCAGCCTACCACCTACACTACGGATTGCCGCAAGATCGCCTTTGTGATAACCTTGTTAGCTGGTAAGGCACGAACTTGGGCCACGGCCATCTGGCAGAGACAGGGACCTGAGTGCTCTGATTTCAAGCTGTTTACAGAAGAGATGCTTCGTGTCTTCGATCAGGCGGGCATCAGTACAGACGCAGCCAGAAAGCTCATGTCCATCCGGCAAGGAGGAAGCGTCGCAGACTACGCCATCGCATTCTGGACACTCGCAGCAGTCAGCGGATGGAACGAGGCTGCCCTGGTTTCAGCCTTTCACCATGGTTTGTCTGACCCCATCAAAGACGGCCTGGCCTCTATCGGATGCCCAAGTGACCTCGAAACCCTGATCTCACATGCTATTCGTCTTGAGAACAGGATTAGAGAGCACCGCCGAGTCCTGAGCTTCCCCGGCCTCACTGCCTCGACCTGGAGCCCGTCTACCTCCTCCAGTGACTGTCCAGAGCCCATGCAAGTTGGCCGTACTCGTCTCTCCGCAGCTGAAAGGGAGCGCAGAAGGAGGGACAAGTGCTGCATCTACTGTGGCAAGCCTGGCCATTTCCAAGCATCATGTCCCGAGCTCTCGGGAAAAGGACCACCCCGTCCAGCTGAGGGAGGGTTGTGATGGGGCCTACCCTCTCTCCCAAACTCCCTGGCCAAGGAATCTACATCCCGGTCTCCATCTCCTGGGGTGAGTCCGTCCACTCTTGTCAGGCCTTGTTAGACTCCAGGGCGGCGGGAAACTTTATGGATATCCACTTCGCTCAAAGTATCAATGTCCCTACTGCTCCTCTTGAAATCCCGTTGTCTGTGTCTGCCCTCGATGGCCAAGCTTTAGGTGACAGAAGAGTCACCCAAGTTACTTCTCCAGTCTTTCTCCAGTATCAAGCTCACAAAGAAGAAATATCCCTGCATCTGATTCATTCACCAGAGTTCCCAGTGATTCTAGGCTTTCCTTGGCTTACCCGCCACAACCCTCGTATAGACTGGGTAACAAGCCAGGTTGTGGAATGGGGTCCTGCATGCCATACCTCTTGTCTGCTCTCTAGCTCTCCTGTGTCTCCTGCTGAGCCTCCTGATCTCACCGAGTTATCTCAAGTTCCCACAGAATACTGGGATTTGAAAGAAGTATTTAGCAAAAGCAGGGCCGCCGTTCTTCCTCCGCACCATGCCTACGACTGTGCCATCGACTTGCTCCCTGGGACTACCCCTCCTCAGGGCAGACTGTTCTCCCTCTCTCAGCCAGAACGCAAGGCCATGGAGGAATACCTCAAGGATGCCCTGGTCTCTGGGTTCATTCGACCCTCCACCTCACCTGCTGGTGCCGGCTTCTTCTTTGTCAGCAAGAAGGATGGGGGGCTCCGACCATGTATTGACAACAGGGGCCTGAACAAGATCACTGTGTGCAACCACTATCCCCTTCCGCTGATGTCCACAGCATTCGACCTGCTCCAAGGCACCACCGTCTTCACCAAGTTGGACTTACAGAACACATACCACCTCATCCGTATCCAACAGGGAGACGAGTGGAAGACTGCCTTTAACACCCCGTCAGGGCACTACGAGTACCAGGTGATGCCCTTCAGACTCACCAACGCACCAGCTGTTTTTCAGGCCCTCATCAACGACGTCTTGAGGGACATGATCAATCAGCATGTTTTCGTCTACCTTGATGACATCTTAATATTTTCAAAGACCTTGCAGAAGCACCTCCACCATGTCCGCCAGGTTCTCCAGTGGCTGCTATGGAACAATCTGTTTGTGAAGGCCCTGAAATGCGAGTTTCATGTCCCCGAGGTCTCCTTCCTGGGATTTATTGTACGGACGGGACAACTCCAAATGGACCCAGCCAAGACCCTGGCCATCCGGGACTGGCCCACTCCCAAGTCCGTCAAGGAGGTACAGCAGTTCTTAGGATTCGCTAACTTTTACCGCAAGTTTGTCAGGAACTTCAGTTCCGTAGTAGCACCCATGTCAGATCTCACCAAAAGGACTGGTGGATCTTATGTCTGGTCTCCTCAGGCGGAAAAGGCATTTAAAGACCTCAAGCACCGCTTCTGCACGGCACCCATTCTGGTCCTTCTGGACACTTCTCAACCATTCATCGTTGAGGTGGACGCCTCGGACAGTGGTGTCGGCGCGGTTCTCTCTCAACGCTTGGAGGGGAAGTTGCACCCCTGCGCATACTTCTCCCACTGCCTGAGCCCTGTGGAGTCCCGGTATGATGTGGGGGACTGAGAACTGCTAGCAGTCAAACTGGCCCTTGAGGAGTGGAGGAACTGGCTGGAGGGAACGCAACATCCATTCCTGGTTTGGACGGACCACAAGAACCTGGAGTACCTTCAGCAAGCCAAGAGACTGAACCCACGACAGGCTAGGTGGGCCCTGTTTTTCAGTCGTTTTAACTTCACCCTATGGTACCGCCCCGGCTCTAAGAAAACTAAGCCTGATGCGCTTTCCAGGCTGTTCTCTGCCACCAACAGGGAGAATGAAGTTGGGCCTATCATCCCTGTGTCCCGGATTGTGGCCCCTGTCCACTGGGGTGTCAAGGAGATCGTCCGACGGGCTCAATGCCAGGACCCCGGTCCTGGAACGGGGCCACCGGGCCTCTTGTACGTCCCTCGTCAAGCCCGGGCCAAGGTTCTCCAGTGGGGTCACTCATCCCCTCTCACCACCCACCCGGGAGCTCGGAGGACCCTGGACTTCTTGAAAAGATGCTTCTGGTGGCCGAGCATGGATAAGGAAGTGAGGTCATTCGTCCTGTCCTGTGATGTTTGCACCAGAACCAAGAACCCACGACAGCGTCCCCAGGGCCTCCTGCATCCCCTGCCCATTCCCCGATGTCCCTGGTCCCATGTGGCAGTTGACTTCATCACGGGTCTTCCTGACTCACAAGGTAACACTGTCATATTGGTCATTGTCGACAGATTCTCGAAGGCCTGCCACTTCATACCACTGTGCAAACTCCGTTCTGCTCTGGAAACAGCCAAACTTATTTTTAATCATGTCTTCTGAGTTTTTGGTCTCCCACAGGACATTGTCTCAGACCGGGGGCCCCAGTTCTCCTCCCGAGTGTGGCACAGCTTCTGCAAGCTCATCGGGTCCACTGCCAGCCTCTCCTCTGGGTTCCACCCCCAGTCCAATGGCCAGACGGAGAGGCTCAACCAGGACCTGGAAACCACCCTGCGAGGCCTGGTGATGGATAACCCAACATCATGGAGCACCTGGCTGCCATGGGCAGAGTACGCCCACAACACCCTGCAGTCATCGGCCACCAAGCTGTCGCCGTTCCAGTGCCAATTCGGGTTCCAGCCACCTCTGTTCCCGGACCAGGAGGAGGACGCTGGAGTGCCCTCGGTCAACCAATATGTGAGACGGTGTTGCAAGACCTGGTGCAAGGTCAGGAGGACCCTCTTCCAGACTTCCAGGTCAAACCAGACTCAGGCCAACCGCCATAGAAGGCCTGCCCACGTTTTCCGCCCTGGGCAGCGGGTTTGGCTGTCCGCCAAGGACCTTCCGCTGCAGGTGGAGAATCACAAGCTTGCTCCTCGCTACATTGGTCCCTTCAAAGTTGTGCGCAGGGTAAACCCTGTCTCCTACTGGCTCCAGTTACCATGGACGCTAAGGATCAACCCCACATTCCATGTTTCCCTGTTGCGGCCCGTACTGTCGTCCACTTATGCCCCTGCCCCTAGGAATCCCCTGCCCCCTGCATCCTCCAGGGTCAGACTGTGTTCACTGTGTGCCGCCTGCTTGACTCCCGCCGGGTCCGCGGTGGGCTCCAATATTTAGTGGACTGGGAGGGCTATGGCCCTCAGGAGCGCTGCTGGGTCCCCGCTCGGGATGTATTAGATAAGGAACTTTATCGGGACTTCCATTCGGCCCATCCGGATCACCCTGGGAAAGTCAGGAGACGCTCCTGGGGGGGGGGGTCCTGTTAGGACTGGGACTGTTTTGGCCTCTAGAGGCCGCTGTTATTTCCTTATCTTGTCATGTTTGTTTTGGCCTCTAGAGGCCGCCACTGTTCTTGTGTTTTGTGTTTGTGTTGATTGCCTGTTTGTCCTCATTAGTGTCACCTGTTTCCCATTTAGTTTTGTGTATATATACTCCCTCAGTTTGTTCCCTAGTCACGGAGTCTTTGTGCTACCTATGGTTTGTTTCCTCTGTCCCGTACACCTTGCTTATGCTCTTGTATTTTGTTTTCTTTGGATTTGTTCTACCCTTTTGGATCTTCTGAGCATTTTGCATTTTGCCTTTTCTTTTCTTTTCTTTTCTTTGGACTTTGTACTACCTTTTTGGATCTTCTGAGTGTTCTGCATTTTGCCTCTTCTTTTCTCATTTTTTGGACTTTGAACCTTTGGATTATACTTTTTGGTTTTTTGCCCCGGATTGTATATAGTGTATATATTGTAAATAAACTGTTTTTTGATACTCTACTTTCACCTCACGCCTCTGCACTTGAGTCATTCCCCTGGTGGCCTAGTGGGGGTTTGCTGGATCACTACACCAGTGATCCGGGTTTGATTCCCAACGAAACCCTAACACAGCCTCTGTCTTTCGGTCATTACCTAGAGCTTGTGAGGGTAGGAACATAGATTGATCATTTCATCTTTTGGCTCAGCTCTCTCAACACCACAACCCTAGGGCCTGGCCATCCTGTGGGCTCACCACCTGCAGGGGGAACCGTAAGGGTCTGGTGTGATGTGGATTTGGTGGCAGGATGAGGCGGGTGCCTTGTTGGTCCAATCCCTGACTGACAAGACTGGCTCTTGGAACAAGGTACTGTAGTTATAGTTGGGCTCACTTCAATGCACAGTATGGGTTCCACAACCAAACTCCTGGAGAGAGGCTGGACTCTATTCTAGAGTTTCTCTCGGTTAGAGCCGGTGAACAGGTGTGGCTTTTCTCATAGCCCCCTGGTTTGGTGCCAGTACATTGGAGTTCACCCCAGTGGATGAGAGAGTTGCCTCCCTGAGGCTTCAAGTTGGGACACATGCGCTGACTGTTGTCTGTGCTTATGCACCAAACACCAGTTCAGAGTACTTCATCTTCTTGGAGGCCTTGGATGGGGCTGGAAGGCACCCCTCTGGGTGACTGTCATTCTGTTAGGGAACTTTAATGCTCACATGGGCAATGACAGTGAAACCTGGAAGGGTGCGTTTTGAAGGAACGGCCTACCTGATCCGAAACCGAGTGGTGCTCTGTTATTGGACTTCTGTGCTAGGCATAGTCTGTCCATAACAAACACCATGTTTGAGCACAAGGGTGTACATAAGTATACTTGGTACCAGAGCACTCTAGGGTGTAGGTCGATGACTGGTTTTGTAGTCGTATCATCAGACCTGCAGCTGTATGTCTTGGATCAATAGGAATAACATTCATGAAATGTGTCAGCCAGGATTTAGACCTCATCCTAGCATAGAGACAGCTCTGGTTAAAGTAATAAATGACCTACTGTTGGCATCTAATCAGGGCTGTGTCTCGCTGCTTGTGTTGCTTGACCTTAGTGCAGCATTTGATACCATTGATCATTCCATTCTTCTGGATAGACTAGAAAATGTTGTGGGAGTTAAGGGAACGGCCCTCTCCTGGCTCAGCTCTTATTTAACTGATTGCTATCAGTATGTTGATGTAAATGGTGATATTTCTAGACATACTGAGGTAAAGTTTGGTGTTCCATAAGGTTCTGTGTTGGGTCCACTGCTTTTTTTTAATATATATGTTCCCTCTGGGTGATATTATTCATAAACATTGTATTAGTTTCCACTGTTATGCTGATGACACACAGTTGTATGTTTAAGCAAAGCTGGATGAGAGACATCAGCTTAATAGAATTGAGGAATGTATAAAGGACATTAGACACTGGATTAGACACGTTAACTTATAAGCTTATTAAGTGCCTGATCCATCTTGATGCCCTACTACTGGCTGGAGTTCTCATTAGTTTGCTCCTGTGGAGGATGGCCCCATATGGACCGCCTAAATATACACTTTGAAGATGGCTCTGGACTGCAGTTGATACAAACAGTGCACACTGTAAGAACTGCAGGTGAGCTGTGATTGTGATTGTTAAACATTGCTTTCATGCTAGATATCGTACATCATCATTTATGTGTATCATTTCTGTATTAGCTGTGTTCATGTTGAAAACGTGATACTTGACCGACCAGAAGAGGATGTGAATGATGAACAGCCTCCTTGCCTAACTGCCCCCCCAACAGACATTTTAAACATCAGGGCAGGAGCAGCAGGATTATCCCTCTGTTAAACATCATTTATCTTCTTCACTCCACTCAGAGCTTCCAGGGCTTCAGCACAAGGAAATCCACCATCACACAAAAATGTCTTATAGAGTATAAAATACTCATTTTACACTGAAACTCACTGTGTGTGTGTGAGTGAGAGAGACAGAGAGAGCGAGAAGCTAAATTCTTGCTTTTGTTGCTGATCAGAATTTTATAATGCCACTTTCATTAAGTCATTTTAGTTCATTCTGACACACACACACACACACACACACACACACACACTTAGTTTTTTTTTTCAGTTTCGAGGACTGAGACTTTTCATCCACATTAATCTTTTTAGTCCCCATGACCTTGATGTTTGAGCAGGTTCTCTTAAATACAAACCTGAAGACTTTCTTACCCATAGAATAAAGAAAACGATTCTTATTAAACTGGACTGTTTTAAATATACACTCAGTAACAAAACTGCTTTTGATTGTAAATTAATTCCTTTCTTTGTCTTGATTTCCGTCTCCTATTTTGTGAGACTCTGTAAATAAGAACTCGCCCTCAATGTGTGAAATAAACCAAATGAAAAGTTTCAACTGTATGTCAAAGAACAAAGCCTCTGAAACCCGTTGTGGCTGAAAGTCAGTGCCAGGTCTTTCTCAAACTTTTCAGAGTCACTAAATACACACACACACACACACACACACACACACACACACACACACACAAAACACACACACACATCGACCCACCCAGTGGCACAAAGAACACAGGGGTGTAATTAATTAACGATCCTGACTCGACACGCACACTCGGCGTCTGTGGACACACTACATTCATCACGCTTTGTCGACGTTGAAGTATCACGCTGAATGCATTTGAAAACGAGTTTGGCATTTCTCTTGTTGGGTTAAGGCGTGGGTTTAGAAAACGTCATGGTCGGCTGGTCCTCCTAGTGAAGATCCTGAGTGTTTAGGGCATTGAGTGAGCGTGGAAAATGAGTGTGACTAACAGGTCTGCACATTAAAGCTTCCAGTCTGGGAAACACACACACACACACACACACTTCATTTTCATATTGTCAGTGTTTTATTCAATCCTCCACTGGAACATACAGATATTAAACATAGGCTTGAATGTTTACTGTTATTGTACACTGTTACAGTGATTCATGATTCATTAAATGTTTTACCTTGAACTACTAAAAGCTACTAAACTCCCTTTTACTATTTAACTGTGAACATGAAGCTGGTGAGTGTGTGTATGACGGCCAGAAAATAATTAACCATTAAATATTACTGAGTTTATTACTGGGTATATTATTGTGTATAATCCATTCATCTGTCCTGCTGTTTATCCTAGTCTGGGTCACAGGGGCAGCAGCTCCAGCAGAGATGGCCAGGCCTTCCTCTTCCCAGCCATGTCCTGCAGCTATTCTTGGGGGATTCTGAGACATTCCCAAGCCAGCTAAGCAATATAATCTTTTCAGCATGTCCTTGGTCTGCTCCAGGGTCTCCTCCCAGTTGAGCATGCCCAGAACACCTTACCTAGGAGGCGTCCAGGAAGCATCCTATCCAGATGCCTGAACCACCTCAGCAGAGGAGCAGTGGCTCTACTCTGAGCTCCTCCTGAATGTCCAAGCTCCTCACCTTGCCTCTATAGCCTTTTTACATGGATGTTCTGCAATATTGGTGCAAAGAAGGCATCTCCATATTCCAGCTTTGGTTACTGATGCTGAACCAAATAAATCTGGCATGAAGCCATACCAGTGTGTGTTTTTACATTGCATGCCAGTGTTCTGCAACCAGAGGCATCACATGTCACAATGGCAATAGATCTATGTGTCAGGTGAGATATCTGTGTGTCGAAAATACAAATACCCCAAGCATACTGGTGCTGCTTTAAAAACAACAGCAGGTGAATTGAGTGCTGAGGTGCTTTTGTTAGCTCTCACATTTATACCCCTCTTCAAACACAGAGTTACTGAGCAATGTGCAAATTACTGATGCGACGTAATCACTTCCCTTAAATAATTAATGTTTCAGGGAAGTAGCAACCTCAATAGATAACATGTTTGTGTCCTTTAATCAAGCTGGCTTTTCAGGGAAAAAGTCTGTCACAGAAAACTGTGCTCGCAAATAGATAGATAGATAGATAGATAGATAGATAGATAGATAGATAGATAGATAGATAGATAGATAGAGTGAGTGAGTGAGAGAGAGAGGGGTGGGAATCAGAGAGAGAGAGGTAACAAAGAAGAGAAGAGTGGATGGAGAAACTCATATGAGCAGTATGTTTGTGGATCAGAAACATGTTGGAGGAGAAAGTGAAGATAAACAGGAAGTGATGTGAGACAGAATGACTCGCGGATCTTAGACACCATAGACAGAGATGTTTGAATTCATGCTGCTCTTAGAAAGAAGAATGTCAGTGCTAAAAGCGTCACACCCCTGTCCCACCATGCTGCCTGTCCCTTTTACACACATGCCGATTCCAGCTCTGTTACTACCAATCACTCAGCTCAGAGGAGGAACAACACACACACACACACACACACACCGTTCCACATTCACACGCCTTATACAGAACACAAGGAAAAGTTAAGTTAAAAAGTTAAAGTCCTTCCCGTGCCATGTGGCGCATCAGGCGGCGCCGATCTCCGTTTCCGCAGCCCTTGGCCTCTTGCCTATTACATAGCTAGGGTATATTACATAACCCTATTACATAACGAGGAGGAGTAAAGGGGTAAAATTCCCATTTTGAACAGACGGTGGGAAATGGGCTTAACTGTGAGCCCAGACACCCTTTGGAGAAAGCTCATTTCTGCCAATTGTATCTGCGATCATGTTGTTTCAGTCACTATGCACAGCTTGTGGCCATAGGTGAGGGTCGGAACGTAGTGTAATAATAATACTAAGTCTAATAGTGTTTACTAACGAATACATTAATGATTATATTAATGAATATATTACTCAGTGAAATACTGGGTATATTACTGAGTGTAATGCAACATATTTTACTGCATAATTTAACAGAGTATATTATTAATTACAATCCTGCGTACAGTACTGAGTATGATAGTGACTATATTTTAAGTATATTAATGCATATATTACTACAACCCCGATTCCAAAAAAGTTGGGACAAAGTACAAATTGTAAATAAAAATGGAATGCAATAATTTACAAATCTCAAAAACTGATATTGTATTCACAATAGAACATAGACAACATATCAAATGTCGAAAGTGAGACATTTTGAAATTTCATGACAGCAACACATCTCAAAAAATTTGGGACAGGGGCAATAAGAGGCTGGAAAAGTTAAAGGGACAAAAAAGGAACAGCTGGAGGACCAAATTGCAACTCATTAGGTCAATTGGTAATAGGTCATTAACATGACTGGGTATAAAAAGAGCATCTTGGAGTGGCAGCGGCTCTCAGAAGTAAAGATGGGAAGAGGATCACCAATCCCCCTAATTCTGCGCCGACAAATAGTGGAGCAATATCAGAAAGGAGTTCAACAGTGTAAAATTGCAAAGAGTTTGAACATATCATCATCTACAGTGCATAATATCATCAAAAGATTCAGAGAATCTGGAAGAATCTCTGTGCGTAAGGGTCAAGGCTGGAAAACCATACTGGGTGCCCGTGATCTTCGGGCCCTTAGACAGCACTGCATCACATACAGGTATGCTTCTGTATTGGAAATCACAAAATGGGCTCAGGAATATTTCCAGAGAACATTATCTGTGAACACAATTCACCGTGCCATCCGCTGTTGCCAGCTAAAACTCTATAGTTCAAAGAAGAAGCCGTATCTAAACACGATCCAGAAGCGCAGACGTCTTCTCTGGGCCAAGGCTCATTTAAAATGGACTGTGGCAAAGTGGAAAACTGTTCTGTGGTCAGACGAATCAAAATTTGAAGTTCTTTATGGAAATCAGGGACTCCATGTCATTCGGACTAAAGAGGAGAAGGACGACCCAAGTTGTTATCAGCGCTCAGTTCAGAAGCCTGCATCTCTGATGGTATGGGGTTGCATTAGTGCGTGTGGCATGGGCAGCTTACACATCTGGAAAGACACCATCAATGCTGAAAGGTATATCCAGGTTCTAGAGCAACATATGCTCCCATCCAGACGACGTCTCTTTCAGGGAAGACCTTGCATTTTCCAACATGACAATGCCAAACCACATACTGCATCAATTACAGCATCATGGCTGCGTAGAAGAAGGGTCCGGGTACTGAACTGGCCAGCCTGCAGTCCAGATCTTTCACCCATAGAAAACATTTGGTGCATCATAAAACGGAAGATACGACAAAAAAGACCTAAGACAGTTGAGCGACTAGAATCCTCCATTAGACAAGAATGGGTTAACATTCCTATCCCTAAACTTGAGCAACTTGTCTCCTCAGTCCCCAGACGTTTACAGACTGTTGTAAAGAGAAAAGGGGATGTCTCACAGTGGGAAACATGGCCTTGTCCCAACTTTTTTGAGATGTGTTGTTGCCATGAAATTTAAAATCACCTAATTTTTCTCTTTAAATGATACATTTTCTCAGTTTAAACATTTGATATGTCATCTATGTTCTATTCTGAATAAAATATGGAATTTTGAAACTTCCACATCATTGCATTCCGTTTTTATTTACAATTTGTACTTTGTCCCAACTTTTTTGGAATTGGGGTTGTATTATATTGAGTTACAGTGACTCATTTAGATGAGGAAAAGAATCAGTAATGATCACATTGGGGTGGGTTAGGGTCAGGGTACCTCCATGTTGCAGCACAATAGACTAGTGACAGGGTCATATATGGTTTAGGGTTGGAGTGTTCCTTTAGGATGAGGGTACACTACATTTAGAGTCAGGATGAGGGTAGTTAATGTTAAGGTAATCTGGGATTAGATAGGGTACACTGTACTTACAACATGTGAGAGCCATGATAGAGTACTTTAGGGGTACAGTGTTCATGGGCTTATATTCGGGTACTTTAGGTTGTAGCCCTGTAGTACCCCAACCACAGACTATCTAAAATCTGGAAAATGTGTGTGTGTGTGTGTGTGTGTGTGTGTGTGTGTGTGTGTGTGTTGTGGGTGGGTGGGTGTGTGTCTGTTCTATAGTTCTACCTGATGATCTGTGTTGAGCCCCAGATTACTCCCAGGGTAATAATATTTTCACACTGTGTGTGTCCTCAGTGGAGGTTCTTTTATGAATCATGTCTGCATTGGGTTCTCCATGTGTCTCACCTGAGTGCACTGGGTCTAAGGTGAGTCTGGCGAGTAATAACCTGTGTCTCAACAGAGTCTTTCATGCAGAACTTTAAATAATGATGATAATGGCCTAATGTGGAAAAGAAAGTCTAAATGCCTGTCAGTCTAAAGGCCACGGCTTTCCCAAACTCCTTTCTCTTCATTTCCAGTCGAACGGACGTGCTCTTAGTTCCTGTTTGTTCTCTGAATGGATGAGACAAAAGGAAAGACACAGAACTATGTGAAAACACCCATTCAACTGCACAAACACACTCAATTTGCTCATGTCACACTGCTACACACACACACACACACACACACACACACACACACACACACACACACACACACACTTGTCAGCATGTACAGCTCATCAGGTAAACGGAGAGAGAGAGGACATGCTCATGCAGGACTTGCACAAAGCCAAGTGATTTCAGGCCGAGTCTCAACAGGTTCCATCATTACTGCTCTGTAATGACATCCGTGTGTGTTACAGTTTCACCCTCAGACTAAAATCAAATCTCAGCCGAGACAATCTGATTGGCTGTGAGTGTCACATGGGAATGCAGCAGGCAGTAAAATCCCACGTCAGAGCATCGTTAATGATCTTTAACACGTCTGTCCTCCGGCAAACAACACACACACACACACACACCACAAGACTGCAGGAGATGTTTAGCCTTATACCAGAATATTTTCCTCAGAGAACTGACTTTCACCTCAGAGCTGACTGACAATTTGAGTTACACCTCACTTTATGAGGCAGTTCCAGGAAAATGGGAAGGGGAGGGGGGTGTCAACCCAATAAGGCTGGGGGTCTGAGGTCCACCAGAGGCCCCCGGAAGCTCTGCAGTTTTTAAATGCCCAGAGATGCATTGTGATCTGTCAGAGACATGTTGTAAATGAAATCACTTAAAGAAAATGACCATATCAAAAATATGTTTTAAAACTAGGAACTTTCAAAACCATTTTATTAGTCACTGAAAGTGATATTGTCAGAGTTGCAGGTATATGCTTAGAACATAATTACAACTGATATATGGTCATATTTATGAAAGTTGCATTGCCATATAATGCATTACGACATGACACGCTACAGTGTAGAACACTGACCACAAAACACCTTCTATCAATAAATTATTGCTGTTTTAGTAACTGCAACCTGAGCTCCTGCTCAGGACAGTCAGTGTCCAGATAAGACAGTGAATATCCCCAGGGACACTGAGGGACTGTCAGGGGCCACTTAATACAGAGCTTAATACTGAGAGAACTATAAACACAGACTGCACATTAGTCAGTAACTGCAATCTGAGCTCCTGAGTCTAACAGACTGAGAGAACGATACACTGATTGGGTGAGTTGCATGTGAACAAGTCCTAAAATAACTTTTAGTTCCCAAGACTCAGGGGATTTCAAGCAAATTTTCTTCAGAGCCATTGCAAAAATCAACATCTCTCACAGACCGATCCAGCCACTGTCGTAAAAATCAAAGTGTGGCTCAGCCCCAAAATGGCACGTGTCCCATGTACATATGCAGGGTATAGTGAGTACAGGGAGACCCTGTTAATAAATACGAGCAGTAGCTGGACAGCCCACACGTGCGTGTACGCAGTAAACCTGCTACAGCATCTTATCATTTTGACTTGTGAACAAATGTGTTACTGATACCATAAACATAAAAGGATGGGACACACCCTTTACATGTAGTCTGCAGTGCAGTCTGGGAATACAGTATGTTATTATGCCAATGCACAAAGTTCCCGCGCCCTGTTAAAATCCAACAGGACTCACCCAGCTCGTTTTCACTGCATTCGTGTCACGAGCAAAAAAAAATCTAAACTAGGACCTAAAATATAAATTTATACCATAAACTCTTCAGCTCAATCCCACATAACCATGTATTTTGTTTATTTTTAAATAATTTTATTAATTAAAAAACTGCTGGCATATCTCGGCATCTGCAATACAATCAAGTCACAATTCCAAGTAGCCATGTATTAAAATTATTATTATTATTATTATTATTATTAGGACGGGGCGGCATCAGGTGTGCCCCACCCCCCCTTAAATCCACACCTGCAGCCGGTTTCACTAAGTTAGACTACGACTTTAACTTAGACAGCGGGTATAGTTGGGCTTAGCATAGACGTCTAACAAATACTGTTGCACAAAGCAGTTAAGACTCCGACTATCTTAAGTCGTACTATGCTGCAAAGGATTGTGGGTATTTTAAGACTCTTTTCAAAACGAAAAAAAATGGCAGACAGTGGTCGTTCAGTGCCATTTAGCCACTCGGAAAATCTGGCTATATTAGAGGAATTTAATTCCTACAAAGATGTTTTATTAGGCAAATTCAGCGAGGAATGTAGCAATAAGAAAAAACATGAAGTGTGGGAAAAAATAACGTCGTCTGTGAATAGCGTTAATCCATCTGCGAGAAGAGATGTTGCTGCCGTGCGTAAAAACACTCCCACTGGAGGAGGGGGTTTGAAGAAACTAAAAGTAACCACCGAAATGGTCATCAACATTTATGGCGACGAGTCGCCCTTATTCTGGGGAGTGAAAGGAGGAAAGGAGAGCGGAGTAACCGGCTTTGCCAGACCCAGCAGCAACTCCCTTAGCAACGTTGCTAGCAACGTTGAAGCTGAGGCTCCTTCACCCTCAGAGCTGTCATCACCCAGTACCTGCGCGGATGTGACACTACACGAAGAGCCTACCAAAAGGAAAGACTGCAACTTAAATTGAAGAGACTCGCGCAGATGGAGGAGTGATGTAGTAATGTGTGTGTGTGTGTGTGTGTGTGTGTGTGAGTGTATGAGAGAGAGAGAGAGAGAGAGAGAGAGAGATAAGTGATGAGTGGTGATGTAATTATACGCATAAATGAATTGATATTTATATTATTTATATATATGTATAAGTAATAAAATGAATAAGCTGGCATTACACTGTTTGTTCTTTATTGAATACTTTATAGTTAGATTATAATAGCCTAAATTTGTGTATTACATACTTGCAATGTACTTCACTGCCTTAACATTTCAAGCTTTCTTGTAGTTATTGACATTGATGGCACTTATGGCTTGACTGTTTTTTTTTTTAATTAAATTTTATAGCCCTTAGACCCATATTAGACTGGGGGGAGGGTGTCTTACTTTTTAAGCCTAAAATTAGACTTAAAAAATTAGTCTTAACTTTTGTGAAACTGTCTTACTTGCATTAGACTGGTCTATAAAGAAACTTAAGACCAATCTTAACCCATAGACAAGTCTAAACTACTTTAGTGAAACCGGACCCAGCTTTATATTTACATTTATTAAATTTAACAGATTTTAGCTTCTTCAGAGTTACTGACTTTTATTACATTACATTTATCTCTAACACAAACCCTGACCCGGGGTGGCACGGTGGTGTAGTGGTTAGCGCTGTCGCCTCACAGCAAGAAGGTCCGGGTTCGAGCCCCGTGGCCGGCGAGGGCCTTTCTGTGCGGAGTTTGCATGTTCTCCCCGTGTCCGCGTGGGTTTCCTCCGGGTGCTCCGGTTTCCCCCACAGTCCAAAGACATGCAGGTTAGGTTAACTGGTGACTTTAAATTGAGCGTAGGTGTGAATGTGAGTGTGAATGGTTGTCTGTGTCTATGTGTCAGCCCTGTGATGACCTGGCGACTTGTCCAGGGTGAACCCCGCCTTTCACCCGTAGTCAGCTGGGATAGGATCCAGCTCGCCTGCGACCCTGTAGAACAAGATAAAGCGGCTACAGATAATGAGATGAGATGAGACAAACCCTGGCCCTACAGTACTCTAACTCTGACTCTACAGTACTCTAACCCTAACCCTACAGTACTCTAACCTGAACTTGACTGTTCTCTCCTCTAGAGAGTATGTTCCTGTTAAAACTCTAGGTTCACCTCTGTCCCTAGTGTTCCTTAAATCTGTCCCTAGATTAATTAGACTAAATTAACCATAACCATAGTGTACCCTAGGGTACCTTAACCCTGACTCAGGAGTACTTTAAAGCATATACACAGAGCCATGGCCTCACTTTTTGTTTATAAATGCCTTGAGACTTCAAGAACGGCACAGGAATAGTTTTAAGCGTTAACAATAAATCTAATATAGTAATTTTTATGATTAAAATGATTCATATAGGTAGCGGTCTGAGTGAATGACATTGACGTCTGTGATGTCACAGCAGGAAGGCTATCGGTCTCATTGCAATTTCCGCTATACTAAAACACAGAGCTGACTGCAACTCTGATCCTCCATTTTGAGTTAATTTATCGCCATGCCACGTAGATGTGTTGCTGGCGAGTGCAGCAACACGACAGAAGGTGGATTTACGTTGCATTCATGGCCCAAGAATGTTCAAACTGCAAAGATTTGGACACGTTTTGTGAGAAGTTCACGGGCACATCGGGCACCTATGAAGCGGTCTCTCCTCTGCTCTGTACATTTTACTGAAGACTCGTACGAGACCTCTGATCTGTTGAGGAGCGTTGGCTATAAGCCTGGATTGAAAGAGGGTGCAGTACCAACAATTAAAGGAAAAGAAAACTAAAAGGAAAGTATTTATTTTATTCTTATTTTTTAAAAAAGGAAAGTAAGTTCAGTTGCACCAGTTCTCCCAGAGTGTGAGCCGAGGGTTGTTGGTAAAACCAGGGACGGAATGGGACGTTGTCGCTCGGGCAGTGACCTCCTCGCGGTTGTTGCTAAAACCGGTGCCATCCTGTCCCTTCCCAGGTTTTAGTAATTGTCTGAGCCCAGCAGTAATAGTGGAGTACTCAGTGTGGAGAGAATGGAGAATAAGCGGACCAGCCGTCTGATTTCTCTGCTGGATATGCTCGCCTCAGCAGCAATATCTTGCCCTTATGTGGAAGAAGCGAATGAACAGAGAACTGAACGAACAATTGGAAGTCAGATTGTTTCAAAACAATCGGCCACAAGACCGGCCTTCAAGAAGCGAGAACACAGACGGGTAAGCTCCGACTCTCATTTGGATACAAAACAACAAAAACACGTTGTTTACCTGCATTTAGATTAATACATGTAACTTGTATTGTGTGTTTAAGTTAGCAGTATAAGATTATTTAATTTGCTTCAGAATGTGATTGTCTCAGTTCATCTGATTATTTAATGAGCCTTTTATGTTTTATCAGTGAAAATGCATGCATGTACATGTATGTTGCATAAGTTATAGCACCCATCCTGTTTTAATGAGAGTCAACCCACAATCAATGAAGTCAAATCAGTCTTAGTTGAGCGAGTCGGTAACGCTATTTCTTACTTTTACCATAAATTTTTATTTATATGACTTTGGTCTACAGCTGTAAAAGGCCTCGGCCTTAAAATCGGTTACTGCTGTAACGTCACGCACTCAGGGCTGGCTGGCTCAGTGGGGCAGCGCCAATCACAACTTTGCTATTGATTTTCATCTCATCTCATTATGTGTAGCCGCTTTATCCTGTTCTACATGGTCGCAGGCAAGCTGGATCCTATCCCAGCTGACTACGGGTGAAAGGCGGGGTTCACCCTGGACAAGTCGCCAGGTCATCACAGGGCTGACACATAGACACAGACAACCATTCACACTCACATTCACACCTACGCTCAATTTAGAGTCACCAGTTAACCTAACCTGCATGTCTTTGGACTGTGGGGGAAACCGGAGCACCCGGAGGAAACCCACGCGGACACGGGGAGAACATGCAAACTCCGCACAGAAAGGCCCTCGCCGGCCACGGGGCTCGAACCCGGACCTTCTTGCTGTGAGGTGACAACGCTAACCACTACACCACCGTGCCGCCCTGCTATTGATTTTAACTCTCAAAAATATATTTTTTTATTCCCATTTATACAGCATACAAGAGTCAAGGATGGAGATACTATCCACTCAGAAATGTATTTAAAAATAAAGGTTCTGCATATATCCTTTAACATTGGCCTTTACGTAAGTTTAGAGTTAAACTTAATTCTACAGTATTTTAACCTTAACCTTAGAGTATCCTGGGAAGAATCCCTATGTTAAAGGTACTCCAGGTTAGGATACTCAGGGTACTTAGATCTTTACGCTATATGTATAGAGACACACACTCATGAGATGTGTTACACTCAGCATCAATACAGGAAATGTGAGAAGTGTGACATGGACCATGTGACAGTGTTTCACTCAAATTAATGAGTTATTATCTGCAGTACTAATGTATAGTACTCTCTATAGTGCATTAACTCTACAGTAGTCTAACTTTATAGTACACTATGGTACTCTAACTCTGTAGTACCCTATAGTACCCCAGTCTGCAGTGTTTATCTTCATTATTACTGCAAAGCTAAAGCACAGTGCTGAGATTCTCCACCTTGTTTCTGTCTGTCTCAGAGGAATGCAGTCTGAGGTCATGACCCTGCACTCAGTGTGTGTGTGTGTGTGTGTGTGTGTGTGTGTCTGAACTCATATTATGTATGTGTGGAGTGTAGCTTTGTGCAGGACAACACACACACACACACACACACACACACACACACACACACACACACACACACACACACACACACACACACACGTTCCCCTGGAGATCAGAGAAAACAAGATGACCTGTACCTTAAATTACCCCTGAGATGCTCCTACCTCACATGGGTTCCTTCTTGATCACAGATATGCTTGTGTGATTTCCCAAGATGCCTCAATTCGGTGTGTGTTCTCCTCCCATCTCCGTGATGAAGCCTCTCACAAACACATCAATTGAGACGTTTACAGCCGCCAATCAAACAGATGAGAAGAAAAGAAAATCAGAACAAAGGTAAACAAAAGAGCTTTGTGCATTTCCGCTGTAAATTATTCAACACAATTCTGCTTTATTTGTGTAGAGCTTCTTACAACACAAAGCGGCTTTACAGAAATCCAGGTTCTTTAATGAGTGAAGTCCCTGAGCCGGTCTGAGGAACCGACCTTATTGTCCTTTAGCTGAAATAATAACCACACTTTCAACCGCAGTCTCACCCACAATCCTGCTCACTTATTTATTAATAACATACTGAAAAGTAGCAAGAACCACAACACAACAACACAACCGTCGCACAATCACACCTGCGTACACCTGCCACCAAATTATTATTATTATTATTATTATTATTATTATTATTATTATTCAGCAGTGATGATATCATTGTAAAAATGTTAAAGTCCACATGAGCTTCAGTACAGAGATGACATTAGAGCTGCACTCTGCACATTTCTTCTGCATTAATTCTACAGTAATCTAACGCTATAACACTCAAACTCCATAATACTATCTATATCATCCTCTAACTCAATAATGCTCTCACTTTATAATACCATAATTCTATAATAATCTAACACTATAATACCATAACTCTATAATACTTAAATTCTACAGGACTTTAACTCTATAGTCCTCTAACTGTAGTCAAGTTTACTTATAAAGCATATTTCATACAACAAGCACAAACACAATGTGCTTCAAATTAAAAAAGTAAACATATACAATAAATATATGACATGACAAAAGATTAATCATAAAATAAGAACATATAAGAAGAACATATAAAACAGGGCTAGGGTTATAATTAAATAAAAAAGAAACTAAAAAATAAGGTAAGAAATAATAATAATAATAATAATAATAATAATAATAATAATAATAAAATATAAGATGGTATTATAGTAAAAAGCAAAAAGGGATAATAACAACAATAATATTGTTTCTAACATTAAGGTTTATGCACGAGCCACAAAATAATCAAAATCTTGTGGAAAGTGATACGTTTTTGTCTGCGTTTAACAGAAGATTGTGTTTCAGCAATCCTGAGTTCCTGTGCTAGAACGGTTCAGAGAGAGGGACCAAAATGACTGAAGGCACCATCGGTGGATTGAGTGTTTACTCTCGGTACAGTAAGGAGAATTTTACCTGATGATTAAGGGATCTGACTGGTATGTATTCAGTGAACATGTCAGTAATGTAGGAACAAGCTGAGTTATTCATGGAATTAAGAAGAACAAGAGGTATTTTAAAATCAATTCTTTGTTTAACTGGGAGCCAGTGAAGTGAAATAAAAATAGGAGTGATGTCTTCAGATCTTTGAGTTTTGGTTAATATTCTGGCTGCAGCTTTCTGTAAAAACTGGAGTTTATTTAACACCTGTTTTGTCACTCCAGCAAAAAGTGCATTACAGTAATCTAATGGAACAGAAATAAAAGCACGAACCAGCGTTTCAGGGTCCTGCAGAGATAAGAAGCATCTAAACTTAGAAATATTTCTAAGCTGATAAAAATGAATCTTGGAGATACTAGACCTGTGCTTCTGGAAGTTAAGATCAGCATCTAAAACCACACCTAAGGTTTTGGCTCACAAGATTTTACTGACAGAGGAGTGAATAATGATCAAGACTGGAATCTCAAGACTCGGGACCTGCTAGAAGAATCTCTCTTTTGTTCTCATTTAACTATAAGAAATTTTTGGCTATCCAAATGTTGATACCAGCAATGCATTGGATGAAGTCTCTCTCTCTCACACACACACACACACACACACACACACACACACACACACACACACACACACACACACACACACGGTGAAGGTTGTTGGGAGAAACAGATATGTATAATGGTGTATAACTCTGTAACTCTATAGTACTTTAAAGGAACAGTCCACCGTACTTCCATAATGAAATATGCTCTTATCTGAATTGAGACGAGCTGCTCCGTACCTCTCTGAGCTTTGCGCGACCTCCCAGTCAGTCAGACGCACTGTCACTCCTGTTAGCAATGTATCTAAGCTCAGTATGGCCAATGGTATTTTTGGGGCTGTAGTTAGATGCGACCAAACTCTTCCTTGTTTTTCCTGTTTACATAGGTTTATATGACCAGTGACATGAAACAAGTTCAGTTACACAAATTGAAACGTAGCGATTTTCTATGCTATGGAAAGTGCGCACTATAATGACAGGCGTACTAACACCTTCTGCGTACTTCGGCAGCGCATTGATACGGAGCTCAGATATCAATGCGCTGCCGAAGTGCGCAGAAGGTGTTAGTACACCCGTCATTATAGTGCGCACTTTCCATAGCATAGAAAATCGCTACGTTTCAATTTGTGTAACTGAACTTGTTTCATATCACTGCTCATATAAACCTATGTAAACAGGAAAAACGAGGAAGAGTTTGGTCGCATCTAACTACAGCCCCAAAAATACCGTTGGCCATACTGAGCCTAGCTACATTGCTAACAGGAGTGACAGCGCGTCTGACTGCGTCTGACTGACTGGGAGGTCGCGCAAAGCTCGGACAGGTACGGAGCAGCTCGTCTCAATTCAGATAAGAGCATATTTCATTATGGAAGTATGGTGGACTGTTCCTTTAACTTTATTATACTCTAATTCTACTGTATGTTAACTCTATAATACCACAACTCTATAGCACTCTAACGCTATAATTCTCTAATTCTATAACACCTTAGCTCTATAATACTCTATCTCTACAGTACTTTATAGTACTCTAACTCTATTAAACTCTCGCTCTCGTTCCCTCACATTACTTTTCTCTTTGCAGAAGCTTTATTCTGAAATGGAAAGTTACATTTTTATGTATTCAGTACTGCTCACATGCTGTTTTCAGCTCCACAAATACACACTGATTTCTACTAAAATGTATCTTTCTTCATTACAATATTCTTTATATTTCTGTAAAAGCCGAACATCTGTCGGAGACAGTGATTTTATCTGTTATATGACTCACACTGTAAGACTGAATGAAATGAAGCATAAAACCACAATAACACTCGATAACACAATAATACACTTCACCACTTCACTTCTGTTGTTTTCTCCCTGCGGGTAAATTAACACGTCATATCACAAATCTGCTCTTTTCCTCATGAGTGACTTTACAGCAGCAACTGTTTCAATCTAAAGCCTCTGAATCACCATGACGACGTGTACACTATGTTCAACACCTCCGATTCTCCATCATGACGACACACTGAGAACGTGGTGTTACAAATTAATGACGATATATTTTAAAATTAATTTTAATGAGGATGAAGTAATAATAATATCTCCATTAAAAGTTGTGAGTCCTGTATAAATAAAGCATGAAGGTGTATGAGCGGGTGAGCTGAGGACAGTGGCGTGGAACCTGAATGGAGAAGGTGAAGGAGGAAGACAGAATATTTCTCATTCCTGTGGACTCACAAACCCACGGGGAGGAAATACGGAAGGATTTGTGCAGGAAGTGGAGGTGACACGCAGCGGCTCATTAAGCACTCAGACTCGTTAGGGATTTTTCCTTCACCTCTGTGTGTAAATTGGCTGCACAGATCCACCTGAACCTCTCATGTATATTTATCTGAAATCCCACAGCGAATGCACGTTTGGATAACAAACGCAATTCTCATACAACATCTGGGTCAATCGTTTTGTCTTCCTGTCCTCCTTCATTATCCATCAATCAAACTGAATGTGACAGCTACACACACACACAGACAGACAGAGAGAGAGAGAGAGAGAGAGAGAGAGAGAGAGAGAGAGAGAGAGAGATGAGTTCTGAGCTAATCCCTGAGTGTATAAACTTCACACTCTTGTTGTAATTGTTCAGTCCAATAAAAACTCAAACACACACACTGTGTTTATCTCCAGAGACGTCTCACCGCTGCATTAATGAAGGAACGCTGACTCGGAATTTTCATACCAAAACTACACAACCTCCAGTTTAGTATGCTAAGTGTGTGTGTGTGTGTGTGAGAGAGAGAGAGAGAGAGAGAGAGAGAGAGAGAGAGAGAGAGACTCTTACAGCAGCGTCTCCTCAGTCAGTTTTGCGGTCAATGTTGACGTGTTTTCTGGCTCTGTATAACACACTTATAAATAAATATAGACAAAAGAATAAGTAACAGAGATAAACAAACAAAACATAAATCACTTTCTTCCTCAGTGCACAGAGTCAGGAAGGGAACGTGACTCAAACCCTTTTACCTTAAATGATTCAGATGAAAATAAAGTTCACATTTGATTTAACACAACTGCTTAATAAAACTGTGGTGTTACTGAGACAATCTCTTTGTCCTGTGTGATGATTTAGACTTACACCAAACTAAACTGGGAATAAAACTGGTCTTGTTAATCTCGTAGTTACACAGCAAAACTAAAAAAGCTTTACACACAGAACACATCTCACTGATCCGTATTTAGTTCTGTGCATTTTCTGCTTTCGTGTGTGTATTAACAAGCCATCATGACATTACCTACACACACACACACACACACACACACACACACACACACACACACCTCTCACTGTTTCCATGTTTCTTATCTGATGGTTGGAGTTTGACACAACAGGATACTTGAAGTCTAAATTACACACGTTTCTGTTCTGCAGTTTTAATTTGGAGAATAATTGTGTTTCCTGTTGCAGTGCTGCATGTTGATCATCTGTGACACAACGCACCTCCATTCACTAACCGGAACCAGACACCTTTCTTTACGATCAAGACTCCAAGACGAGCAACAAGATTAACATCAAGCAGCTCATGAATAAAAAATAAAAACTCCCAAACCAGCGAGTGACCAGAGAAATGTTTTGAGATCTGATAATCCAAAAATGTCAAAACAGCTCACAGTGCTGATATAACTCTCTCTCTCTCTCTCTCTCTCTCTCTCTCTCTCTCTCTCACTTTCCTTCTCTCTCACTCTCTCTCTCACACTCTCACTCTCTTTCACTCTATCACTCTCTCTCACTCTCTCTCTCTTGCTCTCTCTATCACTCTCTCTTGCTCTCTCACTCTCTCTCTCTGTCTCACTCTCTCACTCCCTCTCTCTCTCTCTCTCTCTCTCACTCTCTCCCTCTCTCTCCCTCTGTGTGTGTGTGTGTGTGTGTGTGTGTTGACTCACACTGGAGAATCAGCTCATAATTTACTGAAGGTCTGAACAGAAGGATTATGGAGGATGAAGCTGAGACGCTGTTGGAGGTCTGTGGTGTGTAATGACACGTCAAACCTGCAGCACGTTGCTCCTGTTGCCGTGGTTACTTTGTATAATCTGTTCTCTCTGATTGACACGTCATATATTTGTTTTCACTCAATAAACCCTGTGTCAAAACAGTGAATATTCATCACGGCACTCATGGCTTGGATTAGCTCAGATTTTCTCATCATGCCCATGTGCGCCCCTTACAGTATCACATACGCTTCTCCACGCGACACTTTGTACATAAATAAATCTCAGGTCCTCCTTTTATCTGAAAAAAAAAAACAAAAAACCTGGGAATATTGTGTAAAGTTTTACAGTGAGGAAAAGTGAATTGTCCAGAGTCTCTGTGCCATTGGTCTCTCCATTTCTTATTCACAAAAAAATTAATTCTAAATAACTGTGTTGTGTTTGTAAGCCACGCCCATTTGCACACAGTTGATGTGTTTCACATTTTCCTACAGCTGAGTTAATCTAGACCTTTCTCTCCATTGAAGAACTTCAAGATGTGTTATTTAAGCCATTTGAAGGTTTTTTCTCATTAATTGACCAACACATCTGAGGAAAATGTTGATGTTCTGGATGGCTCTGTCTCGGTTCCACTCGCTCACTATCTGCACAAACACTGAATGGGTCCATGCTAACTCGGTAATCATCGGCCTCACACATTACCTATGTGCTTGGTGTCCATATTTCCCTGTTGCCTGGCAGCAATGTTGTCATGACTTTAACCACTTATATGTTTATTAAAGTTTGCTAAAGAAATCTGAATATTCATTTCCATAAAATACACAAGTCCTACAAGTTTCATTTAAATTTGCTCAGCTTACTTATTTGTTGTAATGGACCATGTTATATAGTGGGCAGAAGCACAGGAAAACATCAGTACTATGTGTGTGTGTGTGTGTGTGTGTGCTGTGTAATGCTGACAGGAAGGAGGATTAACACACCTGTCAGGCTGATGCAGGACAGACGGCGCTTCATGTGACTGACACTCCGCCCGTCAGGTCCAACCTGCTCTATCACTTCGCTCATCAAACCGAGAGGAATAGACTGTCTGTGTTCCTCCTCCGGGTGTGTCTGCCTCTGCGTGTGTGTGTGTGTGTGTGTGTGTGTGTGTGTGTAGGCAGTGGGGTGGAGTGCTGAATAACTAGACAAACATGATGTTTAAATGAATTTTTATTTCTGAAGATTAAAAAACACCAAAAGATTAAAGTGTTTAATGAGTCAATCTACAGGAGAGAAAACTGCATTTATTTATATCAGAGTGTGTTTTGTCAAAAGTTTGGACACAGACGTGTCTCTCACCTGTGTCTCTCACTTTTATCTCTTATCTAGATCCCATCAAAATACCTCCATAATCCTCCCTGATTTGCACTTTTATCCCTCATGTAAGAACAAAGACAGGACTGTAATTAACGTGTGCCATTACACTGAGTGTGAGTTTAAATTTTAATAATTATTAATATTCGATATTTAGAGCTCATATAAAAATATCTTGAGTGACACCATGGTGCAGTGCATATCACTGTCGCCTCACAGTGAGAAGGTTCTTGGTTCAAACCCAGCAGCTGATGGGGTCTGTCTGTGTGGAGTTTGCGTGTCCTCCCTGTGGGTTTCCTCCCGCAGTCCAAACACATCAGTGGCGGCTGCTGGTTTTTAAAACAGGGGAAGCCCATTTTACGCATTCATCGTAAAACCTGTAGGCCGGATATCAAAGCATAGAAAGGTGTGCCCCATTAGCATAGTGAACTAGACAACCCTACCTAG
>NC_083580.1:227500-257500 GCF_027579695.1 Neoarius graeffei | reverse complement strand
CCTGATATCACTGCATGCAGTAAAAATGTCTAAATGAAGGCAGCTCAGGTGCTGGTATTACAAGCCAATCCAAAGATCACAATTTTTTTTTTTACTAAATCCAGATTTTTCCAGCTATGCCAAGTGCACTCAATTATTGTTACTGTTGTTTATCTGCTGGCGTGACGAATGAAACACGGCCGACTTCACTTCAGGTGTTGAGGGACTGAGAGCTGGATGTGTGTTTCTACCATGAACTCTGTAAAAGATCCACAATCTTGTTTAAGATTTTTATTCTCTGTTTATCTCAGTGCTGGTCACCTACTAGCTAACTAGTTCAGCTTTGACATATAGCATATCACGTTATTTATATTATGTGAGGCTGAATGTTTATTAACAAATCATGATAAAAAGATATCAAAATTATTCACACTTTATAAATATGTAAGTTTGTCCTCAGTAGAACTTAACTAGTATCAGGACTCTGTGTGTGTGTGGTGTGTGTGTGTGTGTGTGTGTGAGAGAGAGAGAGAGAGAGAGAGAGAGAGAGAGAGAGAGAGAGAGATATGGTGATGTTTCTCCTCATATTCCTGCAGCTTCTGTAAAATATCTGCTCAGAAAAGAAACTCAGCTCTCAGTGGAGCTCTAGACTGTAAACTGGAGAAACATCACATGATGTGGGCCAACATTCAACCAATCAGGACAGGAGGGTGTGTCTACTCAGCTGTCAATCATTTTGCCTTAAAACTCCATTTCTTGCACTAGCATTCATATAGCAAGAGCCTACCACAGAACCAGGTCCTGAACAAGCAGTTCCATGTTGCACTTAGGTTCTGAAGAATCTCCATTAATGTTAACAAACTACTAATGTTCTGACTGAGCTCAACAAGCAAGAACTCATCTCTCTAATCACACTGTCGTTCAGTCTGTCCGATAAAATGTTACTGCAGGTAAGAGACAGAGCTGTTTCTGTACTCTGATCATCTAAAAAACTGACTGCAACTCATCATATCTCATCCATGTTCCACTGATATTTTCTGACTAATTCTGACTTGAGTCCTGAGGACTGAATGCATTAAATGCAGTTCTAAGTCTCACTGTGAGGAATTCTTGTGAAATGAGAATCTGATCGCAGCCTGATCGAGTAGAAGATGGTGACGTTTAAGCTTTATTTAAATGTGTAGCGCAGTGTGCTATCTCAAATAAACTTTACAGTCATTTCGTTAGCTATCAGGCCCTAAAGGACAATTGGGACTTTAATAATGACTTGATGATTAGTAAATTATTAAAATTAGGACGTCTCACATTTTCAGTAAACTTATCACCAGCAGAATTTATGATTATAGCCAGGGACACAACTATTCAACAAATATTTAAATAAATCTACAACCCCAATTCCAAAAGAGTTGGGACGCTGTGTAAAACATGAAGAAAAACAGAATGTGAAGATTTGCAGTCATGGAAACCCTATATTTCATTGAAAATGGTAAAAAGACAACATATTAAATATTGAAACTGAGATATTTTTATTGTTTTTTGAAAAATATTTGCTCATTTTGAATTTGATGTCAGCAACATGTTTCAGAAAAGTTGGGACGGGGCAACAAAAGACTGAAAAAGTTGTGTAATGCTAAAAAAAGCTAATTTGATTAATTGGCAACAGGTCAGTAAGATGATTGGGTATAAATAGAGCATCTCAGAGAGGCAGGGTCTCTCAGAAGTAAAGATGGGGCGGGGTTCACCGCTCTGTGAAAGACCGGGTGGGCAAACAGTGCAACAATTTAAGAATAATGTTCCTCAATGTAAAACTGCAAAGAATTTGGGGATCACATCATCTATGGTCCATAATATCATTGAAGGATTCAGAGAATCTGCAGAAATCTCTGTATGCGAGAGACAAGGCTGAAAACTGACATTGGATGCCTGTGATCTTCAGGCCCTCAGGAGACGCTGCATTAAAAGCAGACACGTGTCTGTAGTGGAAATCACTGTATGGGCTCAGGAACACTTCAGAAACCATCGTCTGTGAAAACACTTCATTACTGCATCCACAAACGCAAGTTAAAACCAGATATAAACAATATCCAGAAACCCCGCCCCCTTCTCTGGGCCCGAGCTCTTTTACGATCGACTGAGGCGAAGTGGAAAACCGTCCCGAGGTCTGACGAATCAAAAGCAGAAATTCTTTTTAGAAATCATGGACCCCACGTCCCCCAGGCTAAAGAGGAGAGGGACCATCCGGCTTGTTGTCAGTGCACAGTTCAAAAGCAGCATCTGTGATGGTATGAGGGGACATGAGTGCACATGACATGGGGAGCTTGTACATCTGAGAAGGCATCATTAATGCTGAATGATATAAACACGTTTCAGAGCAATATGCTACCATCCAGACAAAATCTTTTTCAGGGAAGGCCTTCCTTCTTTCAGCAAGACAATGCCAAACCACTTTTTGTACATATTACAACTGCATGGCTCCATAGCAAAAGAGTCCGGGTGCTAAACTGGCCTGCTGCAGTCCAGACCTGTCTCCCATTTAAAACATTTGGTGCATTATGAAGTGCAAAATATGACAAATGAGACCCAGAAATGTTGAGCAACTGAAATTGTATATCAGGCAAAAATGGAACAACATTTCTCTTTCAAAACTACAGCAGTTTGTCTCCTCAGTTCCCAAATGTTTACAGATTGTTGTTAAAAGTAGACATGATGCAACACAGCAGTAAACACGCCCCTGTCCCAACTTTTCTGAAATGTGTTGCTGACATCAAATTCAAAATGAGCTTATATTTTTCAAAAAACAATAAAATTTCTCAGTTTCAACATTTAATATGTTGTCTTTGTACTATTTTCAATAAATTATAGGGTTTCCAGGATTTGCAAATTATCGCATTCTGTTTTTATTTATACTTTACACAGCGTCTCAACTTTTTTGGAATTGGCGTTGTAGATTTGGTACCCCAAGAACAAAAAAAGTCATCCGTATTTTTACTGTTTTCCAGAAGAGTGTGAAATGAAATGAATATGTACATTGCATGTGGAAGTCCACGAAGCCAGGAAATGCATAAAGCTCTGAAATTCATGGGCACTTTGAGATCTTCATGGTGTGTGTTTGAAGTTTCTCATTATTTTTCAGGAACGTGGATGTCTCTTAGAGAGGAGTGCAGGAGAAAAGGCTCGGCTGCTCGCTGGGTGAGGGGTTCAGACTTTTCTCTCGCAGGGTAAAAACACACTTTGATGTGACAGTATATCTTCCTGAGCCGTTTGGCCTGGACTTCACCTTCAGCTTGCACTTAAAGCAGTGCAGAGTGAGGCGGTAATTTAAGGGCCGGATTATGGAAATTGGCCTTTATATACTGCCTCGAGTGCTTCAGCAGCCCAGAGTGATAACGCCTGCAACTCATGTGTGGAAAAAACACAAGGGGCGGAGCTATGGAATGGCAGTGCGGGTTTATACAGCAGCTCTTCTTCTGTTCTTTCCTGATTTATATTCTGATTTATATTAACCCTTTAAAGTCCTGATTGTGCTGCAGTTTTCTTGTTCTGCCCTGCACTCAGTTTTGTCTGTGTTTATTATCATAGAACCTGACACTCCAAACACACATTACTGTACATCTAAAGAACAAACAGCATTTTCAGAAATAATAATAATAATAATAATAATAATAATAATAATAATAATAATAAGTAAAAGTATAAGAATGAACCAATTATTTTTTTTAAATGTTATATTAAATGAGTGATGGGCAGATCAACACTTCTGATCATTTTAATACCTGACAACAAAATGTACTGTTAATCCTGAAATTTAGGGAAAATTGTTTCAGGACAGGAAGTTTTTATTTATTTTATTTATTTATTAGTTTATTTGTCAGGGACAATGCAGCACACATTATTATATACATAATATCACAGTCAATGCCATAACAATATGTGTAGGTGTGTTGCATAAAAGGTTTCTAGCCAATTGGCTAATTTGCAACCCCAGTCCTTGGTCAGGCCTTTCTAAAAAAAAGAAAGGCCTTCCCTCCTTTTCTGTCTGGTGTTTGTGTTCTCACTCGTTTACATGCTGTGATACAGGCTGGACCTCAGGAAGATAAATGATGCTCATTTGGGGTTCAGTTCATTCTTCCCTCCGACGCAGTTCCAATTATGGAGTAAATCCTGAATACAGCCAAGTGGGAGAAGACAATTCACTTCACATGCAAATTGTATTTGTTTCCTATAAAATAACTCATTCGTGCTGAAACCTGTAACATTAAAGCCTGTTTGATCGGCAATTTATCTGCACATCTGTCAGAGCATTACACATCTGTAACACCATGAGTACGTCTCACATGCAGCTGTCCAGCAGCATCAGGACACAAGGACATCAAGAAATGAGAGAGTGAGAGAGAGAGAGAGAGAGAGAGAGAGAGAGAGAGAGAGAGAGAGAGAGTTTCTTGTGCTACTGCACTACTGTCTTCCTGTGTTCCTGTCTCACCGCACTCCTGTTATGCTCAGTAGTGTGTGTGTGTGTGTGTGTGTGTGTGTGTGTGAGAGAGAGAGAGAGAGAGAGAGAGAGAGAGAGAGAGAGAGAGAGAGTAGTACGGGTGTGGGGAGTGAGATCAAAGAGGAGATAAGACAGGAGGTGAGATGGGTGGCAAGAGCAGAGCGACAGATGAGCTGATTGATTAAAAACAGAGACCAGGAGAGAGAGACGGGTCTGCCTTCTCTTGAAAATTCATGTCAGAACTAAGACACACACACACAGTGGGAACATGGCAGCTGTGTTTACATGATCTCTGAGCTACACACACACACACACACACACACACACACACACACACACACACACACACACAGAGATCTGTATCTCTGGAGGTGAGACAGTGTCCCTGTATTTCAAATATGGGTCAGTTCACAACTGAACTGTTATTTGATTGTCTGTCTGTCTGTCTGTCCTTCTGTCTGTCTGTCTGTTGGTCTATCTGTCTGACTCTCTGTCATGCCCGTGTTGCCATGCCTTCTTACTCGAGTGTTAATCCTCTTTGTTCATTTTGCAGCAGTGTTGAGATGTGAGACAGATAAACACTGTTGCTTTGTATTGAGAGACACTGCATCATGTGATTCGGACCACAGACATGTCAGTCACTAAAGCTCAGTGATTCTGTCTCCACAGCCCTGGGGGGCGATGTGGAGCTACAGATTCTACAGATGCTACAGAGGACACAGGACAGTTCTGTTACTGTATGAGCATCAGGAGCACATTTTACCCAGAATGCACTGCTGCAGTGAGACACAGGAGCAAATTAAACTCTTCACATGTTAACATTTAATGAAGTGGTGCATCGCTGTGGATAAAGATGCCTGATCTTCTTCTTCTTCCATCATATCACCACAGCGGATAATCTCCCTCCATCTCCTCCTGTCCTCCGTATCTTCTTCTGTCACACCAAACGTCCTCATGTCCTCCTTCACCATATCCATTAATCTCATGATGTCTCATAAACACCATGAATACAAATGGAGAGTGTGCAGATGTGTGCGCGCGCGCGTGTGTGTGTGTGTGTGTGTGTGTGTGTGTGTGTGTGTGTGTGTGTGTGTGAGTGTGCAGATGTATGTGTATATGAGCCACAGGATAATGCATGTCCACTCGAAAGCATTTTTATAAATTTATGTAAATTACCAGATGTGATCTAAGGGCTGGCCAAAGTACATTTACATGAAAATGCATATCCGTATGAATATTTCTCTTCCTGTTGTTGTTTTTTATATTATATGATTTATATGATTAAGAATATAAAGTGGTGTGGGTGTGTCCTAATACACTTCCCCAAGTGTGTATTTTGAATTCAGGGAGCTAAACAGAAACACACTGAACCTCTCTGCCTGAATTGCATGCACACACACACACACACACACACACACACACACACACACACACACAGAGAGAGAGAGAGAGAGAGAGAGAGAGAGAGCGAGCTCTAATTAGCCACACCCAGTTTGCATAGCATAGGTACACAAACACACCCGGCCAGCACACACACACACACACACACACACCAATTTTCTCTCAGGATAGCTGAAACAAAAGGCTTCATTCTTAAGAAAACAGCAGCAAAGCATGATGGGATTGGACTTTATGCGTCATTGCTTTTCACATGTCAAGTTTGTTTGTTAAACAGCACACACACACACACACACACACACACTATATATATATATATATATATATATATATATATATATATATATATATATATATATATATATATATATATTTTTTTTTTTAAATATATACACACAGTGTGTGTGTGTGTGTGTGTGTGTGTGTGTGTGTGTGTGTTTTGATTCCTTTGAACTACCCAAGTTTGATTCCTCAGTGTGACTCATATTAGTAATTCAGTTCTTTCAAAATAAATCTGTTAATACTCATTGAACTTTGCTTTTTGATTCATTTGAGTCATCATTTGCCACTTCATTCAGAAATACTCTGTAATAAACAGTATGAAATTATGCCCAGGGGATGGACACACACATGATACTCACTGTGCTGGAGGTTAAAGTTATCAAAATACTCTTTCAAGGCAAGTGGGAAATTTAAACACTGAGCATAAGTCACTTAATGACCAAAGCTAATGATTTAACACTTAAACCCACAAACAACCTGAATCAGACTATTTCAGTATTTTGGAACTGAACTGTATTGAAACGCTGCAAGTGCTAACAATTCAAAGTAAAACATGGACTCAATAAAAGACCTGATTATACACACACACACACACACACACACACACACACACACACACACACAGAGTGAAAATGCCAATGCTGTATTTTCAACATGCATGCGTGTGTGTGTGTGTGTGTGTGTATGTGTGTGTGTGTATTAGTATGTATGCTATGGTGGCATGGCAAACATCTTTTTCTGTTCTTTATGAGGCAAAGTGAAAAGAGTTCCAGAAATTCTCTCTCTCTCTCTCTCTCTCTCTCTCTCTCTCTCTCTCTCTCTCTCTCTCTGTGTGTGTGTGTGTGTGTGTGTGTGTAGGTTATCAGTGTGTAACTGACTTAAACATTCCTATACACTGGTTTATGGGTCCAGAACCGATCTTTATCTCTCACATGCAAATAAAACCCACATTGCTGTGCTGGATCTGCAGTGTGTGTGTGTGTGTGTGTGTGTGTGTGTGTGTGTGTGTGTGTGTGTGTGCATTTACTTCATTCTTGTTGAAATTCATTTTTATTAATGTTCTACTTGGCAATGTTTATAACCATAAACATAAATATATGGAGTGCCATTCAGGAAATAATTCATACCTGCTGTGTGAAACTCATGGGCTTAATGGCAGGTACATTATATTACAGATATATTAATGTACGAAGTATACTGGTTTGCTAGAACATATTATACATTTGGTCAATGTATCCTGGCTTTTAATCATATTTTTTTGGATTTTGATCATACAGACTGATTTTTTTTTCTTGCTAACTGATTTGGTTTTTTTTTTAAACATATTGACTGTGAGAAATATATTGTTGCTTTCGCACACCCACTGGATTATTTATTAACACTGGTTTTCTGGCAGGAGTAATGGTTTACTAATATTGATTTGTGATGATAAGTATTGATCTATTAGCGTATGCACCAGTTATCTGGGATCTATATTGATTCATAGGCATTGGTTCATATATATTGTTCTTATACATTGGTTCATAAACATTGGTTCATATACACTGCCTAGCTCAAAAGAAAGTCACTGTTTGGATTTAAATAAGCAAATACATAAGAGCATTTGATTGGATAATTACTGCAGTGATTAATGAGTTTCAGCTGCAACAATTATTTTAACTCTAACTGATGCAGTGAGTAACTTCTCATTTCTTAAACGAACATGTCTGAAGGTGAATCCCGCGGTCAAGGAAAAGATGTTCCTGTGTTTCAGAAGGTCAAATTATTGTCCTGCATCAAGCAAAGAAAACAAATAAGGAGATTTGAGCTGAAACGACTGGAATTGGGTTTAGAACTGACCAACACATTATTAAACCCTGGAAGGATCGAGATGAACCTTCAACTTCAGAGAAGAAACGTGGCTGGAAAAAAAATCTTGACTGACCATGATTAGAGATCACTTAAATGATTGGTGAAGTCGAGTCTTAAAAAGGCTTGACGGTAGAACTCACGGCTGTGTTTAATAGTGAAAGTAAAATCATTTCCATACTCACAGTGGGATGAGAACTCACAGGATTGCAACTAAACAGCTGTGTGTCCATCAGAAAACCACTTGTTAGTGAAGATAATCAGGAGAAAAGGTTTCAATTTGCTCGAGAGCATAAAGCTTGGACTCTGGAGCGATGGAGAAAGGTCATGTGGTCTGATGAGTCCAGATTGACCCTGTTCCTGAGTGATGGGCATGTCAGGGTAAGAAGGGAAGCTCATGAAGCTCCGCCCCATCATGCATAGTGTCCACTGTACAAGCCTCTGGAGGCAGTGTGATGATCTGGGGTTGTTTCAGTTGGTCACGTTGAGACTCAGCAACATTACGGGGCAATAAAATTAAGTCAGCTGATGACCTGAATGTACTGAATGACCAGGTTCACATCAGTGGGGGTTTTCTTCCCTGATGCCTTGGGCATATTCCAGGATGACAATGCTAAAAATCACTGGGCTCAAATAGTGAAGGAGTGGTTCAGGGAGCATGAGGAATCATTTTACACATGAATTAACCCCCACAGAGTCCTGACCTTAACCCCACTGAGAGTCTCTGGGATGCTGGAAAAAATGTTACAGAGTGTTTCAACTCTCCTGTAGTCAAGACAAGACCATGGTGAAAAATTAATGCAACTCTGGATGGAACCAAATCTTGTGATGTTGCATAAGGTTGTTGAAACAAAGCCATGGCCAGTGTACACTATAATCAAAGCTAAAGGTGGTCCAATGAAATATTAGCATGTGTGAATTTTTTTTTTTGGCCAGGCAGTGTATATTAGTCTGAAATCTGAGAGCACTAATGAAAATACTTCTATTCGGTATTATTTTTCAATATAACACAATGGTTTTAATTACAAGCAATATTATCAACAATAACTTGTGAATAGTAGAATCTTTGAAATATTTATGTGAATTTCATAGTTTCTTAGTACTGTATTTGCTAAGTCCCCTTTTTACTTTAATAACTGTGTGCACTTGAGCTGACACAGTCTCCAAAAATTTATCTCATCTCATCTCATTATCTGTAGCCGCTTTATCCTTCTACAGGGTCGCAGGCAAGCTGGAGCCTATCCCAGCTGACTACGGGCGAAAGGCGGGGTACACCCTGGACAAGTCGCCAGGTCATCACAGGGCTGACACATAGACACAGACAACCATTCACACTCACATTCACACCTACGCTCAATTTAGAGTCACCAGTTAACCTAACCTGCATGTCTTTGGACTGTGGGGGAAACCGGAGCACCCGGAGGAAACCCACGCGGACACGGGGAGAACATGCAAACTCCACACAGAAAGGCCCTCGCCGGCCCCGGGGCTCGAACCCAGGACCTTCTTGCTGTGAGGCGACAGCGCTAACCACTACACCACCGTGCCGCCCCCAAAAATTTATGTAAAATATTATGATCCATTTCAGATCAAATCCATCAGAGTGTCATCTGAACACATGCTTCAGTAGAAGAGATTAGACCTGAGGAAAATCTGACCTTTGTACAAAGTCGTTAACATGGTCAATATCATAATTTTGCTTACATTTAAATAGGGACAGAGGTGGACAGTAACAAAGTACATTTACTTGAGTACTGTACTTAAGTACACTTTTTGAGTATTTGTACTTTACTTGAGTATTAATTTTTTTGGCAACTTGTGACTTTAACTTCACTACATTTGAAAGGCAAATATCGTACTTTTTACTCCACTACATTTCTGTCAAGGTCCTCGTTACTCGTTACTATGAATCAGCTTTGAAAGTGGATGTTTTTTTCTTTTCTACAAAATAATTGTTTTTTTCGTAGGTGACACTGACACAAACCATCAGTAATCACTAGGGTCACGTCACATCCATAGACTGTATAAAATCAAGTTCGATGATTTCTCAGCAGCATTATTTGAACACGATTAGTTGATGTCAGAATGGAAGGAGGCGATTCTTCTGGCGAATGCACGCACACCCATGGCTTTACCTGGAACCCATGTTTCAGTTTTCTGAAAGGATTAACAATTTGTTTCATTTAAATGTTTGCTTTGTTTGCCAAAAACGAACCACATCACAGCCTACAAAAACTTACCGTCCAACCTGCAGAAGCATATTGAGGTATATAAACATTTTATTCCAAGAGAAAGCTTGCAATGAAATTGTCTGTGCTTTTAGAGCTAGCAATAACGTTGCAATAGCTATGCAGTCTGGTTAGTCAAATGATTTTCTATGGATTTGCCTGCCAAGTTGCTGTAGCCTTGTCCACGGCTAATGTTAACACATAGCTAGTTAACTTGGACACTGTTAGTTAGCATATAAAAACAGTTATGCTAACATGAATAATGTTAACTTATCTGAAGTGCTTTCAGAAATATGTTTTAGCACAATCTTGCCAAATAAACAGAATGTAGAAATCTTTCTTTTCTAGTAGCATTAGCTACCCAATATGATTTCAAGTTTGAAAAGAGTTTGCTAGCATGTCAGGTGGAGCTTCATTGACTAGCTAGCTTAATGGTAAACCACCATGACGGCACAGCATGTGCTCATTTTGTGAATTCACATTTCTGTCTTTGGTAACAGCATTAGGTTTTGTAAGCACTGTGGCAATAATACAACAATGCGTTGACAGAAAATGTACTTTTAATATTTAAAGGTCCCATGGCATGAAATTGTCACTTTCTGAGGTTTTTTAATGTTAAAATGAGTTCCTCTGACCTTCTTAAGTCACCCCAGTGGCAAGAAATTTCATAATGTGTAAACCAAACTATGCCCAACATTTGAGAATGGCGCGTCAAAACGGCGCGTTGATAAACTCTTCCCTTTACTACGTCAGCAAGGGAGATGATCCCCACGCCCCCCCCCCCCCCCCCCCCCGGATTCCCACCCACTGTATGGATTGCCCGCCCAGTTGTAGTGAGGAGACCATAGAGGGAGGACACAACAACATGGCATCACCTAAGCGAGCGAAACATGGAAATTGCGCTGTACATGGATGTGACAACACAGAAAGAAGTCTGTTTTTACTGCCGACGGGAGAGTCCCTGAAGACGCAGTGGCTTAATTTTATTTACTTCAATAATACGCCGTCGAGTCTACCTAAGATGGTGTATGTTTGTCGGAAGCATTTTCCTGAGGAATGTTTCCACAACTTGGGACAGTACAGGGCAGGTTTTGCACATCAACTGTCACTGAAGCCTGGGTCCGTACCAAGCATCCCTGCCACATCAGCCACAAACACCGAACAAGTAAGTGTATAACTGTTAAGTCGTTTTGCCGTGTTTTAAAATCGGTGCCACGTTAGCCTTGCAATGGCTACATTAGCTGTGCAGCTAACCGCTTCCTGCAGTTAGCCAGGTACTCTGCGCTACAAAACCAAAAAGCATGCAGCATGCTCTGTTATAATAGCCAATCAAAACAGTTTTTACAAAGACACCCACATTCTTTTTTTTAAGTCACTCGTTCATTTTATTTGTTTGTTTGTTCAGTAAAAACCCAAACATTTGTTGAATTTATTTTATTTCCTCGCATCCCACCTTAATGACATCAGCACGTGGTATTTTTCCCTTCGCGGTTTGTTCCTTCTCTCTCGCCATAGTAAGACACCCACATCCGCTTGTTCTGACCCACTGGAGGTAGCGTCACAGTGCTGTTAGCCAATCAGAGGTAACACGTTTACATGTCATGAATATTAATGATAAGACCTGCCCCCACCCTCTACCCTTCCCCCCCTCCATGCTTCTCATTAGCAAAACGACGCACTGGGAAAAGGGCTGAAATGGGGCTTTCTCCCAGGAGGCTATATCTACGTGCCGAGGGTTCATTTCAAGAAAGCCTGCGGATATAACATCCGGAAACCTCCACGAGCCCGTTTAAAGCATCAACAAACCACCATGCCATGGGTCCTTTAAGTATTTTTAAAAGCAAGTACTTCATTGCTTTAACTAAAGCCCAGCGCACACCTTCCCAATTTCATCAGGGCTTCGTGTGTTGGGCGATCGGTTATGAGTATACGGGCCCGATTTGATTGGTTCAAAATTCCCTGCACACATTTGCGAGACATCTTACACGTTCAGCCCGAATAGATGGTCATGTGTTCAAGATATCACGTGATAGTACAATGTTGTTGTTGGCTCCTTCGATCTCAAAAGATCATGGTGATCTGTGCCAGGGGCATCCATCAGTTGTCAAGTTGCAGCGCCTAGTATGACTGTATAGGCTGATGCATGAGCCACATGGTCTGCTACAGTTGTTGCCGGCGAAGTTGCTTGGTCGGGTGTCTGTTGGTGCCGACTGCAGTCTCTGCTGTCGTCGGAGACTCCTTTCCCCCCACTGGGTCTCTCTCCTGTCCTCGGCTTCCCCAACGATGGCCTTGGTGGTGGCCCACCAGCTGGCGTGGTCTGAGGCCGCCGTCTCCAGGTCTGCGGGGTTGAAGCTGCCTGTCCTCAGGTCACGCTTGCACACATCCTTGTAGCGTAGTGCAGGTCATCCTGTAGGTCTGGAACCTGTGGCCAGCTCACCATACAGCACGTCCTTTGGGATGAGGCCGTCGTCCATGTGGCTGAAGTGGCCTAGCCAGCACAGGTCTCTCTGGGTCAACATGGCAAACATGCTGGGCATCCCTGCCTTGGCCAGGACATCGGTATTGGTGACATGGTCCTGCCAGGTGATGCCCAGAAGTCTTCTGAGACAGTACATGTGGAAGGCGTTCAGTCTGCATTCTTGGCGGGAGTAGAGGGTCCATGCTTCGCTTCCATAGAGGAGAGTGCTCAGCACGCAGGCCTGATACACTCTCATTTTGGTGTTGATCATGAGCATGGTGTTGTCCCAGACTCTCTTCGCAAGATGGGCCATTGCTGTTACTGCTTTGCCGATCCGCACACTCAGCTCGGTGTCGAGAGAGAGGTTGCTGGAGATGGTGGAGCCCAGATAGGTGAACCTATCCACAACTTCAAGGGTGTGGTTGCCGATGGTGATGTGGGGAGCTCTGCTGACATCCTGGCCCATGATGTTGGTCTTCTTCAGGCTTATAGTGAGCCCGAACTCATTGCAGGCATCTGCAAAGTGGGTGATAAGTCGCTGTAGTGCTTCCTCGGTGTGGGCGGTGAGGGCAGCATTGTCTGCGAAGAGAATCTCTCTGATGAGGACCTTCCACACCTTCATCTTTTCTTGGAGGTGTGCTAGGTTGAAGAGGCCCCCGTCACGCCTGGTGTGGAGGAAGATGCCGTCTTTGGACTGTTGGAAGGTGTGGCGCAAAAGCAGGGAGAAGAACACACTGAAGAGAATCAGAGTGAGGACGCACCCCTGCTTGACACCGCTCTTGATTGGGAAGGGGTCTGAGGATGATCCGTCATACTGAACAGTGCTGCTCGTGGTGTCATGGAAGGACGTGATCATCCTCAGGAGCTTGGGGGGACAGGAGGTGTAGGAGGGTGAAGAGTCCTTCTCTGCTGACCAAGTCGAACGCCTTGGTCAGGTTGATGAAGGCGATGAGCAAGGGTCGTCTCTGCTCATGGCACTTCTCCTGTAGCTGTCTCAGAGAGAAAACCATGTTGATGGTCGATCTGGCCTCTCTAAAGCCACACTGTGCCTCTGGATACACCCGCTCGGCGAGGAGGTGCAGTCTGTTGAGGACAACGTGGGCGAAGGCTTTGCCAACGACGCTGAGGAGCGAGATGCCGCAATAGTTGTTGCAATCACTGTGGTCCCCTTTGTTCTTGTACAGTGTGATGATCTTGGCATCACGCATGTCCTGGGGTACTGTCCCTTCCTCCCAGCACTGTAGCAGAAGCTTGTGTAGGTGGCCCAAGAGGGAGCTTTCCTTGCTGGCTTTGATGACTTCAGGCAGGATGCCATCACTACCTGGAGCTTTACCACAGGCTAGTGAGTCGATGGCCTTGCTGAGCTCCTCGATGGTGGGTGGGGTGTCCAGCTCCTCCATGATGGGCAGTGGGGTGGTCTCTTCGATGGCTGTGCATGTGACGGTGTTCTCCCTGGAGTAGCACTCCTGGTAATGCTCTGCCCACCTCTCCATCTGTTTGCTGCGGTCAGTGATGACTTGCCCAAAGGCAGATTTGAGGGGAGCAGTCTTGATGATGCTTGGGCTGAAAGCTTTCTTCATGCCATCATACATGGCTCGGACATTGCCAAGGTCTGCCAATACCTGGATGTCCTGGCACAACATCAGCCAGTACTGGTTGGTGCATCTCCTGGTGGTCCACTGGGCATTGCTTAGAGCTGTGTGTAAAGCAGCAAGCGTCTTCGCTGAGGGCTCTCTATTGTAAGCGAGGAGAGCTGCTCACTTGGCGGCAATGGCAGGCTCCATCTCAACAGTCCCTGCCTCAAACCAGTCCTCATTCTTCCTCTCTCTCTTCCTGAAGGTGTCCATGGCAGACCAGTACACAGCCTCGCGAATGTAGTTCCACCGCGATGTGGCACTGTCAGTGGGGCAATCCTCGAGGGCACCGTCGGTGACTCTGGCAAAGCGCTCACGCAGTTCAGGCATTGACATCCTGGCTATATTGATACAGAGACGACCCTTCTGCTTGGAGCGGTGGATTCGTCTGGGGCAAAGACATACCTTGCTGACAACCAGGGAGTGGTCGGTGTCACAGTCGGCACCATGGTAGCTGCGTGTGATGAGCACCTGGTTCAGTAGGGATCTTCTAATGATGACAAAGTCCAACTGGTGCCAGTGACAGGACCTGGGGTGCCTCCAGGACACTCTGTGGTGAGGCTTGGTGGAGAAGAAGGTGTTGGTGAGGCAGAGGTCGTGGTAGGAGCAGAGCTCAAACAGTCGCTGGCCGTTCTCGTTGAGCTTGCCAATGCCAAAGTGACCAATGCAGCGGGGCTAGGAGCTGTGGTCTGCACCCACTCAGGAATTGAAGTCACTGAGCAGGAACAGGTGCTCCTTTGCAGGAATCTTTTGAATCCTGGCCTCGAGCTCCTCATAGGGTGCATCCTTAGCCTCAACTATAGAGCAGAGTGTGGGGGCGTAGATGCTAAGGATGTTCACTGGTCCAGAGGAGGTTATGAGGCAGAGGGAGAGGATTCGTGCTGATCCCGTGGAAGGTGGTTCAACTGAGGACAGGAGCAAGTTTCGTACTGCGAAACCTACACTGTAAAGTCAGTGCTCATGTGGCTCCTGCCCCTGTCAGAAGAATGTGTAGTTCTTCTCCTTGAGGCTACCATTGGAGGGGAGCCTCGTCTCCTGCAGTGCAGCAATGTTGATGTTGAGTCTCTGTAGCTCCCGATCGATGATTGCTGTTTTCCTGGCATCGTTAATTTGCTGAAGGTCGTCAGAGAGGCCAGGACATATTGTTCTGACATTCCAGGTTGCCAGCCTCAAGGTTGGCGTCTTTGTCTTATTTTCTTTCTTGCTTGGTGCAGTGATTACAGTCCGTCTTTCGGCTTTTAGCCTACTCTCCAAGCACCCATTGAAGTGGGCGGACTGTGGCGGGCCAACACCTTACTGGTTGGGGGCTGCCCAGCTTGAGGCGGGCGGTAGCTAGCCAGTGGGACGTGATGATCCCTTACACCATTGGAAGACAACCCATAGTGCTGTGAGCTTACGCCAATCCGCTCTAGGCTTTGAACTCGTAACTGCTGTCTTCCCCTGTTGTTGCTGCGGCTGGTAGCGGCACTGGAGTGACCTCTCCAAGGCGCAGGCCTGGGCAATGATATGGAGATCCTGGGATGCCCAGTCGTCAGGATCCCCCTCTCAGCTTTGCTGGCAGTCTTCAATGGAAAGGACGAGACGATATGGTTGGCACCAGCACAGCTGCAGGAGATGCCGGATGGTGACGCAATGTGATGACCATCCGCCATCGGGGCTCCACTCCGAATTTTTCCATCAGGGTTATCTCCCCTAGCCTTGTTCACTCCCATGACAACCACAAGGCAGTGGTGCTATTTGCCCATAGCTGGGGGTTTGGCTTGTGTGCACCAGGGCGTGTTCCACCACAGAGATGGGCCATGTATGCCACACATCAAGGGGGCCAGACCTCCTCCCATTGTCCCTGTAGTACAGCCAGTGTCTGATAGGTCTCTGTTACCAGGTATCGGTGCGAGGAGCCACTAACATAGGACATTGCTGGTGAGAGGCTAATATACTGACAGAGCAAGACTTACGCACTCTGCTTGCCTTTTCACGATGCTGCAAGCAGCATTGCTAGTCAGTGGTGAGGGCTGAAAGCGAGATGTGACAAGCACATGCACACTTCAACACACTAGACGCATCAACCAACCAATATATGTGCTTAGTACATAACAGACAAAAAGGTCATTGTTTTATTTGCTGTGAATTCAAAACTGGATTACTCAGCAACACACTGTTGCACAGAGAAACAGCTAGCTTCATCAGAAAGAGGAAGTTCTGCTGTTTATTGGGATATGCAGTATGTTGTGAAGGGATACTGACTTATGGCCCTTTTCCACTACCCTTTTTTAGCTCACTTCAGCTCGCTTCAGCTCACTTCAGCCCGACACGGCTCGCGTTTCGACTACCAAAAACCAGCACGACTCAGCTCGTTTCAGCCCTGCTTAGCCCCTAAAACTCGCACCGTTTTGGAGTGGGGCTGAAGCGAGCCAAACCGTGCCGGGTGAGGTTGGGGGCGTGAGCAGACACTCCCCTGTGCACTGATTGGTGAGGAGGAGTGTCCTCACATGCCCACACACGCCCCGCGAGCGCGCTGGGATCTGTAAACACCGCAAACCCGGAAGAAGGAGAATTACGAATTACGAGAATTTCTGAAGCCTTATGCGCCTCGCCTCATCTACACGCTCTTGCCAGTATCTGTTGGCGTTGTCGGTGACAACAAGCCACAGCACCAAGACCAGCAACACTAACGACTCCATGTCCTCCATGTTTATTGTTTACTCTCCGGGTCGTGAGACTACTGCTTAAAAGCTCACTGAATCAGTGACATACAGAGCATCGTGGACGAGTTCGCGGAGCGCAAGGCTCGTCGTATGCCCTTCAAATAATGCGCGCAGTAGGCTATTGATGTTTTATTATGAGCCATGTACAGTATGTCGCCTAATGTTTTTTTGTTTCTGAGTTACATGTTCGTTTGAAGGACTTAATGTACAAAATAACATAGTTGCACCCCGTAGTGTTGAAATTGGTAAACACAGTGCATTCAGTGAGGTTTGCACCGCCCTCCTTTTATTTCTGACTCTTCCTGTCACCATTGCAACCTCTGAGCGCTCATTCGTATGCCCTTCAAATAATGTGCGCAGTATAGGCTATTGATGTTTTATTATGAGCCATGTACAGTATCCTAATGTTTTTTGTTTCTGAGTTACATGTTCGTTTGAAGGACTTGATGTACTAAATAACATAGTTGCACCCCATAGTGTTGAAATTGGTAAACACCGCAGTTGCGGACATTTTGTAGCCTAAAATGATGTTATGATAAGCTTTAATAAAGGGCCCGGTCATTTGCCCCGCCCCCGGCCCGGCTCTGACTTGTTCCGCCACTGTCACTGATGTCACTGTTTGCGCTGCTTAACGACATCACGCGACGTCCACCCACTTTCGCTAACTCCACCCAATGTGTCCACCCACTTCCAGCCAGCACGGTTCAGCGCGGTTGTAGTCGAAATGCAACTCCAACAGCCCCGCTCAGCTCGACTCAGCTCGACTCGGCACGGCACGGCTCAGCCGCGTTTGTAGTGGAAAAGCGGCATTAGTGACTTATTCAACCGAGAATGGGGAGTGTGAAAATGGGTGAAGAAATTTGTAAAAAATATTACTTTGCAGAAATTTGAGCTGAACTCAATACGTACGTGACTACTTTGATTTGTACAAATGTGAATACAAAGCTCCACTTCTGCTCTTTGTGATACACATTTAATATCTATGCAGTGACTAGTTCATGAATAATTCAAACAAGAGTAATGGGTGTGGAGCTGGATGTAGAGCTGTGTGCAGATCTCATCTCATCTCATTATTTCTAGCCGCTTTATCCTGTTCTACAGGGTCGCAGGCAAGCTGGAGCCTATCCCAGCTGACTACGGGCGAAAGGTGGGGTACACCCTGGACAAGTCGCCAGGTCATACGCATAGACACAGACAACCATTCACACTCACATTCACACCTACAGTCAATTTAGAGTCACCAGTTAACCTAACCTGCATGCCTTTGGACTGTGGGGGAAACCAGAGGACCCGGAGGAAACCCATACGGACATGGGGAGAACATGCAAACTCCGCACAGAAAGGCCCTCGCTGGCCACGGGGCTCGAACCCGGACCTTCTTGCTGTGAGGCGACAGCGCTAACCACTACGCCACTCCACTATTATGTTTTTGTAAAATTTATACATGTATACATAAATGTCACACTTGGACTACATGCTGATAAGCCTCATGTTATGATGTTTACAAAAGCCAGAAATCATCGGTAATGATCACTAGTTATACTAGATATCAGGCACAGTGATATGCTTCTGAGTGCAAGCATTTGGCTGAATAAAGACTTTCTTTTTAAACAAAATAAAGCATTTTAGACAGAAACAAGATCAACTGTGAGCTACTGCTCACTTATATACTATATACCCTCGCTCTCGCTTATATCAGAATGCAAGCAATCGAAGGAATACGACACTTATTATAGATCAAGCAGTAGTGATTTGTAGTTGCTGAGAAAATTGTTACAAAAATTTTGTAAAGCCATGCTATATGTTTCGTAAATACATTAAGCCTGTAAACAGGAAGTCGATGTGTGACAGACCTGAAAACAGTATACAAGGTATAGAACCCCAAGCTGAAGTTTGGTACCAAATACCAAGTGGCTAAGATTTGTGGTTGCTGAGAAAAAGGGTGTTTTGGACAGACGGAGATACAGACGGACAGACAGAGGTAAACCAGTATACCACTACCACCACCCCCCAATTTGGAACAGGGGTATAAAAAAAAAAATCTTATCCTGTATCAAAAACATCGCTGTTTTTGATACATTCAGTATATGAAGTGCTCTCTTTAGAGTCTGTCTATTTATATAACCATTCTTCATTATTCACCTTCATTTATTTGAAATACTCAGACACAACGTACTGTGTATACATACATACATACATACATACATACATACATACATACATACATAGAAAAGTATTAAATGTTGAATATTAGAATCAAAAAGGGATAATAATCCCAACTAGACAAATCAATAATAAGAATTGATTCTAATTTGTTCAGTCATTCTTAAAATTCAACTTGTTCCGGGATTCTGGTCAAGCAATTTCTGTACCACTGACAATACTATAATTCTTTACCAGGCATTTTCAAAGCTGACACGATTACAGCCATAGCCTCGTTCCTCTTTTCCCGTTTGCTGTAATCAGGTGAACTAATGTCATAAAGACAGGTGGACGCTTCCCAAAGTGACACAAGTTGTGCTTCCCAGTCTGCAGTCCACGTGTGATCAAACCTGGCACTCCAATTGGCTGTTTAAAATTATCATAACCGATGAGATCGTAGTAACAACGCACACACTACCGACTGTGTTGTGTACGAGGAGATTGCGTCTGAAAATATCAAGACCAGTTTGATCTGAATCGAGAACCAATGAAATCGGCTACGAGGTGCCCCCACACACATTTATGATTCGCAAGCGATTTAATTGGCCCAACAAAATTGTAAGCAAATCGGGAAGGTGTGCGGTGGGCTTTAAGTAAAAATTTGACTGTACAACTTTCACTTGTATTGGAGTAACATTTGATCGGTGGGATCTGTACTTTGACTTAAGTAATGAAGTTGGGTACTTTGTCCATTTCTGAATAGGGACCTACAAATAGTAGAATCCTGAATATTAAATAGTCAAGATGATTAACTTTTTTTTTTTTTTTGCTTTATAATTTTCAGTACATATACAACTATGGAAAAAAATTAAGAGACATCTTTTAAAGCTGGTCACTATTGTGTGTGTGTGTGTGTGTGTGTGTGTGTGTGTGTGTGTGTGTGTGTGTACAGTGGGGTCCAAAAGCCTGAGATTTTAGCTACACAGGATATTTTTTTACTTTATAACTGGAATGAATGAATGAATGAATGAATGAATCATAATGGTTTGGTGTAGATCAAATACATTCACACTGTTCCTGTGATTAAGCATGGTGGTAGTAGTACCATGTGCTTGAGGGTTGTGTTCAGTTAGAGAAACTAGAAATCTTGACACCATCACACAAATATCAACAAATTGTTGATGAGAACCGATTCCAGTCAGCCAGACATCTACATTTGGGGCAAAAATATACATTCCAGCAGGACAATGAGCCACAGAACAGGGCAAAATCTGCAAAGGAATGGCTTGGTAGAAAAGAGGTTTTGTGTTTTTGAATGGCCAAATCAAAGCCCAGACTTTCATCCAATTGAAAATCTGTGGCATGACCTGAAAATAGCTGTTCACCAAAATTCTCCAGCTAATTTGAGAGAGTTGGAGAAAGTTTGCATTGAGGAATGTAAGAAAATGGCAAAATTAAAATGTGCAAAACTCACAGACACACATGAAATCTGTAACTCCTGCAAAAGGACAATTATGCTGAGGGGTTAAATACTTATTAATAAAGCAGTTTTTAGATTTTTGAAATTTTCAAATAATTCTGAGTACATCTAAATAATTTATTTAATTTTATTTCTGTAGAGAGTCACTTCAAAAGGAGCAGAAAAAAAATCCCACTCTAATATTGTCAGAGGTGTGGCAGGAGGCAGATGTATGTGCAGAAGAATATTTAATAACAATTGTGAAACACACAGGCAAACAAACCAAAATCAGCAGACAAACTCATGAAGGTGAAAACTAGCAAAAGGTCAGGTGAGGCACAAATAGGATATCACAGGCACCAAGAAAACAGGAACGAGGAACAGGCACAGGAATCAGAAAACCAGGAAAACAACATGGGAAATATAAGGCTCAGTAATGCACAACTGTAATACTTCACACTGAGCGTTAGTGAGATTTTAATATTCACTTCGATAACCCAGAAGACCCTTTGAAAACAGCGTTCATGTCCATTTTAGATTCAGTAGGGATTAATCAGAATGTCATAGGACCGATCCATAATGGTGGTCACACCCTCGATCTAATACTAACATTCGGGTTAAACGTAGAAAATATAGTCATACTTCCACAGTCTGAAGTTATCTCAGATCATTATCTCATCTCATTCAAAATACGTCTGAGTAATAATATATGCACCTCACCACACTACTGTATTAAACGTACATTGACATCAACTACTGCACAGAGCTTTATAAATGATCTCCCAGAGTTATCAACTTTGATCGGGTCACTGTCAGCCCCTGCAGAACTTGATCAGGCAACTGAATGCTTAGAGTCAACATTCCGCCACACGGTGGTGTAGTGGTTAGCGCTGTCGCCTCACAGCAAGAAGGTCCGGGTTCGAGCCCCGTGGCCGGCGAGGGCCTTTCTGTGTGGAGTTTGCATGTTCTCCCCGTGTCCGCGTGGGTTTCCTCCGGGTGCTCCGGTTTCCCCCACAGTCCAAAGACATGCAGGTTAGGTTAACTGGTGACTCTAAATTGAGCGTAGGTGTGAATGCGAGTGTGAATGGTTGTCTGTGTCTATGTGTCAGCCCTGTGATGACCTGGCGACTTGTCCAGGGTGAACCCCGCCTTTCGCCCGTAGTCAGCTGGGATAGGATCCAGCTCGCCTGCGACCCTGTAGAACAGGATAAAGCGGCTACAGATAATGAGATGAGATGAGATGAGATGAGATGAGATGAGATGAGATGAGATGAGATGAGATGAGAACATTCCGCCATACTTTAGATAATGTAGCTGTCATGCTCCGCCCCGGACATCCACTCCGGAGATTACGGATCTCTCACGCCAGCACTGATCCTGATCCGGGACAGAAATTCCTTCTCCCCTGAACTCACTTCCGGGTTTTCACTGCTGCTTATTTAAAGGCCGTTCCCAGACTCTGTTTTTCTCAGAACGTTCTGTTTGCTTCTCTGGCTGGTTCTGTGCTGCTCTCGCTCTTCATGGGGTTTCTCTCTAGTAACTTTTCTTGTTCATGGGTTTTTGCACTAAGGGTTTTTTTTCCTTGTTTATAGTTTTTCACACTAGCAGTTTTGTCTTTGCCTGTCTTTTGTTGTGTGTTTGTCTAGTTGTTTGTCTCTTTTTGCCTGGACTATTTTGCCAGTTTTTTTGTCCTGTCTGTTTACCTATTTGCCATGCCGTTTTTTTCCTGTATTAAATCATCTTATTTATTGGATTACTGTCTGTGTTCTGTTTTTGGATCCTAACTTCATACCTCCACCAGCCCTAACAGTAGCTCCTCTTATGGTGCCTTCATGTCCTCTGGTAATTATAGTAAATACCAAAAACTGATGTCAAAATTGCACATGAACACCCACTCACATCGTAATTTCCACTGGAAAGCTGGAAGAATTTTTTGATACACGAGTTGCCGAGATGAGAAACTTTGACCTTTCAGCATGGCGGAGAGTAGCGAAAGCTTCGTGAATGATAAGCATTGCATTGTTAAACGTCCTGTACTGCTGTTAGTTTGTGGTATACACAATTGTAATAACATCGCCATTTATACTTGTTGCGGTCTTTAAAAATAGTTATTTGGTTTTAAAAAGCAGATGCAAGCTAGCAGTCAGTTGAGGATGACGTTATAGCCTCCCGGAGGCTAGTACTGTGCGGTCTGCACTCGAATGCAAGTTTCTCACGTGACTTTATTTGGTCTGTAGTGTACACCAGTGACAGTATGTTGTACTGGGACCAGGACATGACCCAGCCCATATCCCAAACTCTGTATCAACGGGAAGGAGATGGCAGGTTGTTCATGGATCAGGATTTCACCACTGCTCTGCAAATAGTTCCACCCAGATCTCCTGAATCAAGTGTGTGCCTGTTCGCACAACGAGATGCAGTTGCAGCCAAGAAACAGGTCAGGGTAAACTCTAGGTCCACCATGTTTCACTTAACTACGACAACAAAAGCACTTGAACACAATGCACTCCTAATTTCCACTTCAAGTGGAAAGGATTCATTCATTTCATTTATTATACAGGAATTTTTAAAAGTAACAGACAGTTACAGTTTAAAGGGCCTGGCTCAGCTTCAGCTGGTTTTCAGCAGGTTCCTGTTCTGCAGCACATAAAACAACAGGAGTACAAGACACCAACACCAGACTGACAAGTATAGACACCACAATACAGTACAATAACAGCACAAAAACGTGGGACAAGGATAAAAGTAAACAAAAGAAAACAATATTACCCAGACATAAATCAGTTAAGGTTTTGAATAATGTCAGTGTGTGTAAGTATGTATGATGTGTTAGTGGTTGCAAGTATAACTATTCAGCAAAAGAAATATATAAGCCTTTTTAAAATGAGTAATAGATGGTGTTATTCTGATGTGATGTGGAATATCATTCCATGTTTTAGTGTAAGTATGAAAGAATGATCGCTGGCCATAGGTGTTTCTAAAGGCTGGCACTGTAAGAAGTGCCCTAGTTACTGATCTTGTTGTCCGCCCCTGTTGCATGTTAATTGTTGGAAGGAACACAGCAAGACTAGCTATGGGACAGTTTGATTGTAGCTGAAAGTAAAATGTCATAGCATGGGTGTTAATGTAGTTCTGAAAAGTAAGAGCATTTGAGTGGGTGAGTGCAGTACAGTGATGTGTCCAACTAGGAAGTTGATGGTGGATCTTAAATGCTCTGTTGTATAATCTAGCAATTGGTTCTGTGATTTCTTTTGTAGTGAGAGACCAAATAGGAAGACAATAAGATAATGTTGAAAGAATAATTGCGTGTAAATATGTGTGTGATACTGAGGGTGACAAATATGGTCTGATCTTACTATAAACATATAGCTTCTGATTAACTTTACTTGCTAACTTAATTGTGTGTTCTCTGTAAGTAAGATGTGAATCCAAAATTACACCAAGATATTTATAGGTTTTTGTGGTCACAAGGTTTTGATTTGAAAGGGTAATAGGGACAGAGATGGACAGGCTTTTCCTTTGGGAATAAAAATACATACATTCAGTCTTCTTGACATTGATGGTTAAATGATTTGTTTCCAGCCAATCATGAAGATGCTGAAGGTCAGATGATAGTTTTAAATTAATAGTGTTAGGGTCAGAATCAGAAAAAAAAAATAACAGTGTCATCGGCATACAACAAACAGTTTGAGAATTTACAAATGCAAGGAAGATCATTTATATACAGCAGGAAAAGTAACGGACCAAGTATACTACCTTGGGGAACACCCATATTACACTCTAAAGAGTCAGATCTTTCATGACCAATCTTAACAACTTGTGACCTATTAGTGAGATATGAAGACAGCATTGAGATCACAGAAGAATCACAGAAGGATCATCTTTCCCATACCATGTGAAGGCAGCATTAAAAGGAAAATGATCAGAGAGGAAAAATTAATACTCTGGTATAATGACACTCGCAGTTTTCTGATTACATAGTAACTCTGGATGGCTTTTCTGTTTCTTCACGTGCAGCAGGAAAAGACCTCGGGGTGATTATTGACCCCAGTCTTTCATTCAAAACTCACATTGATAACATTACCCGGATAGCTTTCTTTCATCTCAGAAATATTGCTAAGATAAGAAATTTAATGTTACTGCATGACGCGGAAAATAGTTCATGCTTTTGTTACCTCCAGGTTGGATTATTGTAATGCCTTACTGTCTGGATGTTCAAATAAGTGCATAAACAAGCTCCAGTTAGTTCAAAATGCAGCAGCAAGAGTCCTTACTAGAACTAGAAAATATGACCCCATCACCCCTGTCTTATCCACACTGCATTGGCTCCCAGTCAAATTTCATATTGATTATAAAATACTACTATTGACCTTTAAAGCACTGAATGGTCTCGCACCACAGTACCTGAGCGAACTTCTGGTCCTTTATGACCTGCCACACCTACTTGGATCAAAAGGTGCAGGCTATCTGCTGGTACCTCGTATAGTGAAGGCTACATCAGGGGGCGGAGCCTTTTCTTACAAAGCCCCACAGTTATGGAACAGCCTTCCAAGTAGTGTTCGGGAATCAGACACAGTCTCAGTGTTTAAGTCTCAACTGAAAACACATGTTTAGTCAAGCCTTGTGTTGTTTATGAGGTAAAGGAGTAGATCTGGAGGGTCCTCAGACAGAGTGTTTTGGTAAACTGGGATGTATGGATGCTGTCAGTCCCCACTTGCTTGCTCACTTGAGTTTGTTGATGGTGTAGTGGCTGCTACTTTATGTCCCGGGGCCCCTCATGCCTGTGTTACCTTCTGGCTCTCTCCTTTTAGTTATGCTTTCATAGTTAGTTGCCGGAGTCCCTGCTTGTACTCAGTGCAATATGTATACTGTTCCTACTTATTCAGGTGACATTGGGCATACCTAACAACCTGCGTTTTCTCCCCCCCCCCCCCCCAAGCTGTCCTTCTGAGTTACATGTTGGTCCTGGGATCAAGATGCTGAACCTCTTCTGCTCCTCGGACCTGCCTGATCCATCCTGATGCCCTACGTCTGGTTGGAGTCTCATCACATCGCTCCTGTGGAGGACGGCCCCATATGGACAGTTGAAAGTCACACCTGGTAGACGCTCTGGACTCTTACAGTAATGCTTTTATGGCTGAGGACTACAGTTGACTTGCTAACTTTAGGACTGCAGTTGTCATGAACAGTTTTGCACTCAAGTTTCCATCAACAGAGTTATAACTTCAACAAAACAGACTTCATGTTAAAACTGTTAATGTTAGTCATGTTGTTGCCCAAATGAGGATGGGTTCCCTTTTGAGTCTGGTTCTTCTCGAGGTTTCTTCCTCATGTTGTCTGAGGGAGTTTTTACTTGCCACCGTTGCCACAGGCTTGCTCATTGGGGATAGATTAGGGATAAAATTAGCTCATGTTTTAAGTCATTCTAATTCTGTAAAGCTGCTTTGCAACAAGATTTATTGTTAAAAGCGCTATACAAATAAACTTGACTATTTTCAGACTTTTCTGCGTTGTGCTAGGACATGCCAAAGACATGCAAGCATACCTGAGAAAATTGCTTTTAATTTCGTTACTTTTCAGGAGGAATAAAGCATTGTTTCAACAAGCTATAAGGGTACAAATTTGTCCACAAGAAACAAATGGTTAAAATGTACATGGACCAGGAGCATTATTCACAAAATGTAGGGCAAAATATAGAAACCATGTGGGAAACTTGAGTAGAGCCTTACTGTTTCAGTAAGAAATAAGTTAATTAGAAGACTCGTGAAATATACTTTCTTACTTAATCAGGAAGTATTACAACCTCTTTAGAAGAAAAACATTTGTGAGTTTTGTGCTCTGGAATCTCGGAAGGGTTATGAAGCCATTCCAAGCCATTTGAAGTGTATTATTTTAAAGTGAGAAGGGTAATTTTGATAAATTGAGAACATTCAGGATGGCTTGCAGTTTTCGAGGATTGGCCATCCCAACCTGCAAGGTCAGGCAATATAATGCTCACAGAAATCAGTAGCAACCCAACAGATAAATCTAAGGACCTACAGGCTGTAATAGATAACATGTGAAACTCAAGTCGAAAGCTCAACCTAACGCTCTGAGATCATGTTGCCATTATGTAACATACCCATGTTTCACTTAATACAAGCATGCATCCTAAAAATGAATCTATACTTAAGACGCAAGGCCCTAAAGAAAATAATAGCACTATTTACATTTGTCACATGTCCCTCTGCATCCAGTTTTGAATCTCTTTGATGCTGCTTCATTGCCTTTCTGCAGAAAAGTCATTTTACCATCAGGAAAACAAAAAAAAAACTGATTAGGTTAATCATTAGTAATAGGTTACTATAAAGTATTGCAGGTAATGGGAAATTTTGTAGGTGATTGGAAATTTTGAAAATGCGTATATTACCTTGAAACAACATTGTGCCAATATAGAATCTGAGCATGCCATATTTTTATTTGGTATTTATATACTACTTAGACAAGTCATCATTTTAGATTATTTTATGATATATACAACTAGTGACATGGTAGTGATATGGATGAGGGTTTAAAGGACATGGGACATGGATTTTTTTCTGGGTATAATTATGTATAAAGGACATAAGAAATGCCATCTAAATCACTGCAGGGTGTCAAAAATGTGAAAATCATCACATTATTCAACTTTTTTATACATCAGCGTAAAACAATGATTCGTTAATTAGCTAAGCGGTCACATGACCCGTGACGTCACAAAAACTTTTCAAGGAGCCAGCGCTTGGGTATCTAATGTAAACAGGTTACCGAAAAGGACACCATCGACAGTGACATTCCCGATGTTTCACAGAGATGTGAAGTTAGACCCTATCAATTCGAACTGATAGCTGGAAATTCACATGAACATGGATCTTGTCTTTACTCTGACGGGTCAGATGATTCTGAGAGTGAGAGTTCATTCAGTCCCCATGAAACTGAAAGCGGTCGGCTCGATAACACTTCCTGGTAAGTTAAACACAATTCTGCTCAAAGGCTAATGATCTGTTGAAAGAAGTATTATTTTTGTATCATACATCGAAAGTTCATCATACATCTAGCTAAAGTCCGTTGCAAGCTAGGTTTTTTTTTTTGCTGATATTTTTCGAGATTGATTGAGATACAATGCTTCCAGAGTCCGAGATGAAAACATTCAAAATGGCAAAACGAGTCAGAATTATGATAATCAATAATTGATACACCCAAAATTATAATACTAATCCTTACCGCATGAGGCCCATGGTAAAACCACACTTCCAGGAGGGGCTGCCGTCTGCCTCCCAAGCCGGCCGAGAGTGCTCCTAGTCGGGCATGGCCAGGCGGGTGAATGCCCTGGTCCATCCGCCCTGTCTAAAAAATAATGGTACAACTCCGAGTGAAGGTATCAATGCGCTGTCGAAGCGCACAGAAGGTGTTAGTACACCTGTCATTATAGTGCGGACTTTCCATAGCATAGAAAATCACCACGTTTCAATTTGTGTAACTGAACTTTGTTTCATGTCACTGGTCATATAAACCTATGTAAACAGGAAAAACGTGGAAGAGTTTGGTCGCATCTAACTACAGCCCCAAAAAATACCATTGGCCATGCTGAGCCTAGCTACATTGCTAACAGGAGTAACAGCGCGTCTGACTGACTGGGAGGTCGCAATACATCATGATGTTCAATGTACGTTAAACACTCTAAAAACGAAACAATTTTCTTGTCATCCAAGACACAAAAACTATTTTGTCGCATTCGTCATCATCACGATTCACACTTCTCCATATTCATCTACCCGCTTGTGCTGTACCCAAAAGTTTTTGTGACGTATGATCATGTGACAGCGGCTCTTCCGGTTGTAAAATATGCATATCGGAGCTCGAGCAGAAATGCCATATAATCATCGCGAATATAGCGATTTTGCTGAATTTAATAGATCATTTTGTATTTGTTGATGCAATTATTTCATATTTTTAATGGAAAGAAACTGATATAGCGTGCATTTATGTTTCATGTCCCATGTCCTATAAGGTAAAGTCACTTAAAGCACAGCAGTTTATACACACACACCTATAACTCTATATATCAAATATTTATTCTATCCACAGTCACTGGATATGAGCAATTGCATGCTCTGATTGGTTACTCTATTACTCGGCTATCAGCTCGTATACCGTGAGTAGAGAAAAACAAAATGGCGGAGCGTGTTGTTGAACCAACCGAGGGCAAAATAAAAACTCTACTCAAAAACAAGACCTCAAAAAATACAAAAAAAGCAACAAAATATGGAATAAAATGATTTGATGGTAAGAAAATGTTTTATTTTTCAAGAATTATTGCGTTTTTCACAAATTGCTCCTGTCATTTTGCCAGTTTGTTTACATTCTAAGCGGAAATTATTTTGTCGGACATTTTGTATAAAGTTTTTGATTGAATTTGCAAAAAATAATGTTCTTTTTCTCAAAATCCAGTGAATGTGGATAGAATAAAACAGTTATTCCACTCAGTCTCATCATACATGGCTTACAGACAACTCAGTGCTATGCGCCTTGTTGGCTATCAGCTCATGTCCAACTCAATTTCATGGAATAACTGTTAAATATAACTTGATATAAACCAATATATTCCAAAAAAGTTCCAAAATTCTAAAGTTCCATGAAAATGTCTATATACTTCATGAATCACAACAAAAGACCCCCTGCTCCAACTCCTCTGCCATGGCCATGACCATGCCCACTTATGTGGCCACGCCCACATCCGTTACCTCGACTCTGTCCTTCTTGTCCTTTATCTACCTGCACTTGTATCTCTTCATCCTCTGACCCATCTGGAGGCAGCACATCTGGTTTAGGGCACATTATGTCCTTGTAGGGCTCAGGAACAAAGGCCCGTTTGTAGAGATGCTGTTGCCTAGCTAGCGGAAGTCCAGGTGAGGGAGGTGTGACTGGACGACCATCTGGATCATTTCTTTGGGTACAAAAAGGTGAGAGCTCGATGTTCCATCAGGCCCGATCTGGCCTGTGCAGCTGGAAAAAAGAGGAGTTCATTGAGCTGTAGGAAACAAATGCAACCAAGGATATTAGGTCTCTTTCATTAAATTTAGTCTCGTCTGTGATGTGCAGCTGCTGTAGGCTCTCAGCATCACAACCCATGTTTGTCAATTTAAAAATAAAAGGGCATGAAAAAGAAAGGCCTGTCTGTGTCTGTACTCATTAATTACATGTCAGTTCTTTGTCAGAGTTTTGGAATTGAATGTGATTGAAACTTCTCATCCTGGTTCATGGTTACTTGTTTTTTATGTGCCTTCAGTGCTTGTCCACACAGTGCAGATAAACGTAATGAGGCTTTTGTAAGACTTTGGAATGTAAACTCGTGAAATT
>NC_083580.1:220000-222500 GCF_027579695.1 Neoarius graeffei | reverse complement strand
GAAAAGTTTAGAACGGTAATATTTTTTACTAAAACACTCAGAACCGGTTTTAAATGGAGTTAATTAATTGAAATATCATTCATGAAGCCAAACAGTAAAAATATCCTGTAATGTAAGACACACTTACAGCTTTACTAAACAGTCACAAAAACCAATATTTGAAAATTAAACACCAGCAAGAATGTTTAAATCTTTATTATTATTATTATTATTATTATTATTATTATTATTATTATTATTATTATTATTATTGATGTTCTTGTTTGTTAATTTGCTTACATTAAGGCATTATTTTTCAGAGCCAGTTTGAGTCAAAAGCTTCTACTTATTTATATGCTGAACGTTTTTATTTCTGTTTTTATTTGAACATTGAACTCCTTGACTACTTTGGGGAATATTGAGGTTTACATTCTTTTTTTTATGTAAACAGGTGAAAGTCAAATGCAAGGCGACACTAAACTGTAGATCCAGACGATATTAAAGTTATATGAACATTTTTAAAGCAACGGAATAAAGAGTCAAAATCAAACCGAATGATTTTACAGAATGAAACTAGTGCAGTCACGTGAACGCGGTGAGAGAGCGCGTGACCTCTGACCTCTTGGAATTAAAAAGGAATCAGGGTGAGAGATGCGGAAGTGAAGAGCGGGACGGAGTGTGAGGTTTTAATGGAGGATGATGAGGAAAACTTCAGAGCCCTGAAGGCAGCTCTCACCGACTCTGTCACTAAAGCTCATCACATGGCCTCAAATCCTTAAAGTCTGGCGCCTGTAAAATCACACACACACACACACACACACACACGCTCTATCTGATTATCTCATTCTGTTTATCACCGAATTAACCCAATCCGGTAATTTTTGCATTTACGGGCCTTTTAGTTGTAGTTTCGGAATCCGGTTTAAAAATAATAATCATCCTACAATTAATCTCGCGCTCACTGTGTATATAAAATCTTTCATAAAAACCTTTTCAGTGCTGAGTATTAAACTTGTTAACATAATGAAAGTAATCAGTTACACACACTACACTTCGGGAGAGGAATAAAGGCGTCATACAGAATTCTGAAATCTTTTTATTGTGAAAATTGTTTCATAGAAATGTCTCATTACACAGATATAACTCGTGTGCACTCATCTGCGTGTATATCAGCACATTAAAAGCTGCCATAGTGCTTTAATCTTCACTGTATTTTCTTTCAGCAGCTCACACTTATTAATAACAGTTCGGACACACACACACACACACATGATATTAAATAAAAATATCTAATGTTAATATAATAAGTCTGTGTAAAAGGATGTACAGTTAATAAAAGAATAAAATAAATGCAATGAAAATCTTGCAGAGAATTGTGTACGGCTAAAGAAATGTGACTTTCCTCCTAATTATATATTTCCTTTAATTATTATATTTCCACGCTTTAACCCCCCCCCCCCCCCCCCAATATTCTATTTATAGCTGCATTAGTGTTGTTCATGTAATAACTGGGTCAAAAATGTCGGGTTTATGAAAAGGGAGAATAAAAGGCTAAAGCTCTACATTTCTCTGCTGGTGTGTTGAAGATTGAACCCTGTGATGGATTACAAACTGAACCGTGAACTTAATTATCGAAAATACCTCGGTCAATACTTATATAGTGATTTATAAATTTAATATCAAATATTTTGCAGATTAACGCTCACTCTGACACTGTCCAAGAGAATGTATTTCACTAAAATACGATAAAGACCTTCAGGTTCAACACGAAGCTTGTATTTTCTAATAATAAAAATCACTAATTCAGATTAGTTTTTAGCTTTTCTGAGCGTGTTGTACTGATTTCTGTTTTTCCCTTTGCATCGTTCGGAAAGCCGCCTGTTATCCTGTGTTACTCTGCATCAGACTCCAGAACAGTGCGACATTTCTCACAGTGTGTAAGATTAAAACACACAAATCCACAAACACGATTAAACACACGCTAGTTTTGGTCCAGCTGGAGATAATCTTAAATAACTGTCCAGTAAAGTGAGACAGAACCGCGACCTGTTTTTCTCCCACAACAATGCACTATAAATAGCGAGTTTTATTTAAGTGCGCGTGCGCGGTTAGACCTCCGCAAGATCCGTTTGTTTAAAAACTGATTTAAATTAAACCGGAATATTTCCGTATTTTAAATAGTGATGCAGTCATTTTTCATAAATGCACTGAATCCGAATTTCTCAAAACTCTAATTTCAGACTGAGTGTTTTTTACACACTGAGTTTATGGCGTAATAAAGTGTGTGTGTGTGTGTGTGTGTGTGTGTGTGTGTGTGTGTGTGTCCTTTTCCATTCATAGACCCTGTGTGATAATGTTAAGGTTTAATATATAGAATCACTGCATAACACACACACACACACACACACACACACACACACACACACACACACACACTTTAGACGCTTTAATTGTTCTAATCTGTAGTGTGCACTCTCTCATGAGTAGTTTACACTCTGTAGTCAAGTAGAGTTAACTCTAT